>NW_028270189.1:33181406-33438975 GCF_037043375.1 Chiloscyllium plagiosum
TGTGTGTGTGTGTCCCTCCCTCGCTGTGTGTGTGTGTCCCTCCCTCGCTGTGTGTGTCCCTCCCTCGCTGTGTGTGTGTGTCCCTCCCTCGCTGTGAGTGTGTGTTCCTCCCTCGCTGTGATTGTGTGTGTCCCTTCCTCGCTGTGAGTGTGTGTGTCCCTCCCTCGCTGTGTGTGTGTCCCTCCCTCGCTGTGTGTGTGTGTCCCTCCCTCGCTGTGTGTGTCCCTCCCTCGCTGTGTGTGTGTGTGTGTCCCTCCCTCGCTGTGTGTGTGTGTCCCTCCCTCGCTGTGTGTGTGTGTGTGTGTCCCTCCCTCGCTGTGTGTGTGTGTCCCTCCCTCGCTGTGTGTGTGTGTCCCTCCCTCGCTGTGTGTGTGTGTCCCTCCCTCGCTGTGTGTGTGTCCCTCCCTCGCTGTGTGTGTGTGTGTCCCTCCCTCGCTGTGTGTGTGTGTGTGTCCCTCCCTCGCTGTGTGTGCGTGTGTGTTCCTCCCTCGCTGTGTGAGTGTGTGTCCCTTCCTCGCTGTGAGTGTGTGTGTGTCCCTCCCTCGCTGTGTGTGTGTGTCCCTCCCTCGCTGTGTGTGTGTGTGTCCCTCCCTCGCTGTGTTTGTGTGTCCCTCCCTCGCTGTGTGTGTGTGTGTCCCTCCCTCGCTGTGTGTATGTATCCCTCCCTCGCTGTGTGTGTGTGCCTCCCTCGCTGTGTGTGTGTGTCCCTCCCTCGCTGTGTGTGTGTGTGTCCCTCCCTCGCTGTGTGTGTGTGTGTCCCTCCCTCGCTGTGTGTGTGTGTGTCCCTCCCTCGCTGTGTGTGTGTGTCCCTCCCTCGCTGGGTGTGTGTGTGTCCTTCCCTCGCTGTGTGTGTGTGTGTCCCTCCCTCGCTGTGTGTGTGTGTGTCCCTTCCTCGCTGTGAGTGTGTGTGTGTCCCTCCCTCGCTGTGTTTGTGTGTCCCTCCCTCGCTGTGTTTGTGTGTCCCTCCCTCGCTGTGTTTGTGTGTCCCTCCCTCGCTGTGTGTGTGTGTGTCCCTCCCTCGCTGTGTGTATGTATCCCTCCCTCGCTGTGTGTGTGTGCCTCCCTCGCTGTGTGTGTGTGTCCCTCCCTCGCTGTGTGTGTGTGTGTCCCTCCCTCGCTGTGTGTGTGTGTGTCCCTCCCTCGCTGTGTGTGTGTGTGTCCCTCCCTCGCTGTGTGTGTGTGTCCCTCCCTCGCTGGGTGTGTGTGTGTCCTTCCCTCGCTGTGTGTGTGTGTGTCCCTCCCTCGCTGTGTGTGTGTGTGTCCCTCCCTCGCTGTGTGTGTGTGTCCCTCCCTCGCTGTGTGTGTGTGTCCCTCCCTCGCTGTGTGTGTGTGTCCCTCCCTCGCTGTGTCTGTGTGTGTGTCCCTCCCTCGCTGTGTGTGCGTGTGTGTCCCTTCCTCGCTGTGTGTGCGTGTGTGTCCCTCCCTCGCTGTGTGTGTGTGTGTCCCTCCCTCGCTGTGTGTGTGTGTGTCCCTCCCTCGCTGTGTGTGTGTGTGTGTCCCTCCCTCGCTGTGTGTGTGTGTCCCTCCCTCGCTGTGAGTGTGTGTGTCCCTCCGTCGCTGTGTGTGTGTGTGTGTCCCTCCCTCGCTGTGAGTGTGTGTCCCTCCCACGCTGTGTGAGTGTGTCCCTCCCTCGCTGTGAGTGTGTGTGTCCCTCCCTCGCTGTGAGTGTGTGTCCCTCCCTCGCTGTGAGTGTTTGTGCCTCCCTCGCTGTGAGTGTGTGTCCCTCCCTCGCTGTGAGTGTGTGTCCCTCCCTCGCTGTGTGTGAGTGTGTGTCCCTCCCTCGCTGTGTGTGTGTGTCCCTCCCTCGCTGTGTGTGTGTGTGAGTGTGTCCCTCCCTCGCTGTGTGTTTGTGTGTGTCCCTCCCTCGCTGTGTGTGTCCCCCTCCCTTGCTGTGTGTTTGTGTGTGTCCCTCCCTCGCTGTGTGTGTGTGTGTGTCCCTCCCTCGCTGTGTGTGTGTGTGTCCCTCCCTCGCTGTGTGTGTGTGTGTCCCTCCCTCGCTGTGTGTTTGTGTGTGTCCCTCCCTCGCTGTGTGTGTGTGTGTCCCTCCCTCGCTGTGTGTGTGTGTGTGTCCCTCCCTCGCTGTGTGTGTGTCCCTCCCTCGCTGTGTGTGTGTGTCCCTCCCTCGCTGTGTGTGCGTGTCCCTCCCTCGCTGTTTGTGTGCGTGTCCCTCCCTCGCTGTGTGTGTGTGTGTCCCCCTCCCTCGCTGTGTGTGTGTCCCTCCCTCGCTGTGTGTGTGTCCCTCCCTCGCTGTGTGTGTGTGTGTGTGTGTGTGTCCCTCTCTCGCTGTGTGTGTGTGTCCCTCCCTCGCTGTGTGTGTGTGTGTCCCTCCCTCGCTGTGTGTGTGTGTGTCCCTCCCTCGCTGTGTGTGTGTGTGTGTGTGTCCCTCCCTCGCTGTGTGTGTGTGTGTCCTTCCCTCGCCGTGTGTGCGCGTGTCCCTCCCTCGCTGTGAGTGTGCGCGTGTCCCTCCCTCGCTGTGAGTGTGTGTCCCTCCCTCGCTGTGTGTGTGTGTGTCCCTCCCTCACTGTGTGTGTGTGTGTCCCTCCCTCGCTGTGTGTGTGTGTGTCCCTCCCTCGCTGTGTGTGTGTGTGTCCCTCCCTCGCTGTGTGTGTGTGTGTCCCTCCCTCGCTGTGTGTGTGTGTGTGTGTGTGTCCCTCCCTCGCTGTGTGTGTGTGTGTCCTTCCCTCGCCGTGTGTGCGCGTGTCCCTCCCTCGCTGTGAGTGTGCGCGTGTCCCTCCCTCGCTGTGAGTGTGTGTCCCTCCCTCGCTGTGTGAGTGTGTGTCCCTCCCTCGCTGTGTGAGTGTGTGTCCCTCCCTCGCTGTGTGTGTGTGTGTCCCTCCCTCGCTGTGTTTGTGTGTCCCTCCCTCGCTGTGTGTGTGTGTGTCCCTCCCTCGCTGTGTTTGTGTGTCCCTCCCTCGCTGTGTTTGTGTGTCCCTCCCTCGCTGTGTTTGTGTGTACCTCCCTCGCTGTGTTTGTGTGTCCCTCCCTCGCTGTGTGTGTGTGTGTCCCTCCCTCGCTGTGTGTGTGTATCCCTCCCTCGCTGTGTGTGTGTGCCTCCCTCGCTGTGTGTGTGTGTCCCTCCCTCGCTGTGTGTGTGTGTGTCCCTCCCTCGCTGTGTGTGTGTGTGTCCCTCCCTCGCTGTGTGTGTGTGTGTCCCTCCCTCGCTGTGTGTGTGTGTCCCTCCCTCGCTGTGTGTGTGTGTGTCCCTCCCTCGCTGTGTGTGTGTGTGTCCCTCCCTCGCTGTGTGTGTGTGTGTCCCTCCCTCGCTGTGTGTGTGTGTCCCTCCCTCGCTGTGTGTGTGTGTCCCTCCCTCGCTGTGTGTGTGTGTCCCTCCCTCGCTGTGTCTGTGTGTGTGTCCCTCCCTCGCTGTGTGCGTGTGTGTCCCTTCCTCGCTGTGTGTGCGTGTGTGTCCCTCCCTCGCTGTGTGTGTGTGTGTCCCTCCCTCGCTGTGTGTGTGTGTGTCCCTCCCTCGCTGTGTGTGTGTGTCCCTCCCTCGCTGTGTGTGTGTGTGTGTCCCTCCCTCGCTGTGTGTGTGTGTCCCTCCCTCGCTGTGAGTGTGTGTGTCCCTCCGTCGCTGTGTGTGTGTGTGTGTCCCTCCCTCGCTGTGTGTGTGTGTGTGTGTGTGTGTCCCTCCCTCGCTGTGTGTGTGTGTGTCCTTCCCTCGCCGTGTGTGCGCGTGTCCCTCCCTCGCTGTGAGTGTGCGCGTGTCCCTCCCTCGCTGTGAGTGTGTGTCCCTCCCTCGCTGTGTGTGTGTGTGTCCCTCCCTCACTGTGTGTGTGTGTGTCCCTCCCTCGCTGTGTGTGTGTGTGTCCCTCCCTCGCTGTGTGTGTGTGTGTCCCTCCCTCGCTGTGTGTGTGTGTGTCCCTCCCTCGCTGTGTGTGTGTGTGTGTCCCTCCCTCGCTGTGTGTGTGTGTGTCCTTCCCTCGCCGTGTGTGCGCGTGTCCCTCCCTCGCTGTGAGTGTGCGCGTGTCCCTCCCTCGCTGTGAGTGTGTGTCCCTCCCTCGCTGTGTGAGTGTGTGTCCCTCCCTCGCTGTGTGAGTGTGTGTCCCTCCCTCGCTGTGTGTGTGTGTGTCCCTCCCTCACTGTGTGTGTGTGTGTCCCTCCCTCGCTGTGTGTGTGTGTGTCCCTCCCTCGCTGTGTGTGTGTGTGTCCCTCCCTCGCTGTGTGTGGGTGTCCCTCCCTCGCTGTGTGTGTGTGTGTCCCTCCCTCGCTGTGTGTGTGTGTGTCCCTCCCTCGCTGTGTGTGTGTGTGTGTGTGTGTGTCCCTCCCTCGCTGTGTGTGTGTGTGTCCTTCCCTCGCCGTGTGTGCGCGTGTCCCTCCCTCGCTGTGAGTGTGCGCGTGTCCCTCCCTCGCTGTGAGTGTGTGTCCCTCCCTCGCTGTGTGAGTGTGTGTCCCTCCCTCGCTGTGTGAGTGTGTGTCCCTCCCTCGCTGTGTGTGTGTGTGTCCCTCCCTCACTGTGTGTGTGTGTGTCCCTCCCTCGCTGTGTGTGTGTGTCCCTCCCTCGCTGTGTGTGTGTGTCCCTCCCTCGCTGTGTGTGTGTGTCCCTCCCTCGCTGTGTCTGTGTGTGTGTCCCTCCCTCGCTGTGTGCGTGTGTGTCCCTTCCTCGCTGTGTGTGCGTGTGTGTCCCTCCCTCGCTGTGTGTGTGTGTGTCCCTCCCTCGCTGTGTGTGTGTGTGTCCCTCCCTCGCTGTGTGTGTGTGTCCCTCCCTCGCTGTGTGTGTGTGTGTGTCCCTCCCTCGCTGTGTGTGTGTGTCCCTCCCTCGCTGTGAGTGTGTGTGTCCCTCCGTCGCTGTGTGTGTGTGTGTGTCCCTCCCTCGCTGTGTGTGTGTGTGTGTGTGTGTCCCTCCCTCGCTGTGTGTGTGTGTGTCCTTCCCTCGCCGTGTGTGCGCGTGTCCCTCCCTCGCTGTGAGTGTGCGCGTGTCCCTCCCTCGCTGTGAGTGTGTGTCCCTCCCTCGCTGTGTGTGTGTATGTCCCTCCCTCACTGTGTGTGTGTGTGTCCCTCCCTCGCTGTGTGTGTGTGTGTCCCTCCCTCGCTGTGTGTGTGTGTGTCCCTCCCTCGCTGTGTGTGTGTGTGTCCCTCCCTCGCTGTGTGTGTGTGTGTGTCCCTCCCTCGCTGTGTGTGTGTGTGTGTCCTTCCCTCGCCGTGTGTGCGCGTGTCCCTCCCTCGCTGTGAGTGTGCGCGTGTCCCTCCCTCGCTGTGAGTGTGTGTCCCTCCCTCGCTGTGTGAGTGTGTGTCCCTCCCTCGCTGTGTGAGTGTGTGTCCCTCCCTCGCTGTGTGTGTGTGTGTCCCTCCCTCACTGTGTGTGTGTGTGTCCCTCCCTCGCTGTGTGTGTGTGTGTCCCTCCCTCGCTGTGTGTGTGTGTGTCCCTCCCTCGCTGTGTGTGGGTGTCCCTCCCTCGCTGTGTGTGTGTGTGTCCCTCCCTCGCTGTGTGTGTGTGTGTCCCTCCCTCGCTGTGTGTGTGTGTGTGTGTGTGTGTCCCTCCCTCGCTGTGTGTGTGTGTGTCCTTCCCTCGCCGTGTGTGCGCGTGTCCCTCCCTCGCTGTGAGTGTGCGCGTGTCCCTCCCTCGCTGTGAGTGTGTGTCCCTCCCTCGCTGTGTGAGTGTGTGTCCCTCCCTCGCTGTGTGAGTGTGTGTCCCTCCCTCGCTGTGTGTGTGTGTGTCCCTCCCTCACTGTGTGTGTGTGTGTCCCTCCCTCGCTGTGTGTGTGTGTGTCCCTCCCTCGCTGTGTGTGTGTGTGTCCCTCCCTCGCTGTGTGTGGGTGTCCCTCCCTCGCTGTGTGTGTGTGTGTCCCTCCCTCGCTGTGTGTGTGTGTCCCTCCCTCGCTGTGTGTGTGTCCCTCCCTCGCTTTGTGTGTGTGTCCCTCCCTCGCTGTGTGTGTGTGTGTGTGTCCCTCCCTCGCTGTGTGTGTGTCCCTTCCTCGCTGTGTGAGTGTGTGTCCCTTCCTCGCTGTGAGTGTGTCTGTGTCCCTCCCTCGCTGTGTGTGTGTGTCCCTCCCTCGCTGTGTGTGTGTATGTGTCCCTCCCTCGCTGTGAGTGTGTGTGTGTCCCTCCCTCGCTGTGTGTGTGTGTCCCTCCCTCGCTGTGTGTTTGTGTGTGTCCCTCCCTCGCTGTGTGTGTGTGTGTCCCTCCCTCGCTGTGTGTGTGTGTCCCTCCCTCGCTGTGTGTGTGTCCCTCCCTCACTTTGTGTGTGTGTCCCTCCCTCGCTGTGTGTGTGTGTGTGTGTCCCTCCCTCGCTGTGTGTGTGTCCCTTCCTCGCTGTGTGAGTGTGTGTCCCTTCCTCGCTGTGAGTGTGTCTGTGTCCCTCCCTCGCTGTGTGTGTGTGTCCCTCCCTCGCTGTGAGTGTGTGTGTGTCCCTCCCTCGCTGTGTGTTTGTGTCCCTCCCTCGCTGTGTGTTTGTGTCCCTCTCTCGCTGTGTGTGTGTGTCCCTCCCTCGCTGTGTGTGTGTGTGTGTCCCTCCCTCGCTGTGAGTGTGTCTGTGTCCCTCCCTCGCTGTGTGTGTGTGTCCCTCCCTCGCTGTGTGCGTGTGTGTCCCTCCCTCGCTGTGAATGTGTGTGTCCCTCCCTCGCTGTGAGTGTGTGTGTCCCTCCCTCGCTGTGTGTGTGTGTCCCTCCCTCGCTGTGTGTGTGTTTGTGTCCCTCCCTCGCTGTGTGTGCGCGTGTCCCTCCCTCGCTGTGAGTGTGCGCGTGTCCCTCCCTCGCTGTGTGTGTGTGTCCCTCCCTCGCTGTGTGTGTGTGTGTGTCCCTCCCTCGCTGTGTGTGTGTGTGTCCCTCCCTCGCTGTGTGTGTGTGTGTGTCCCTCCCTCGCTGTGTGTGCGCGTGTCCCTCCCTCGCTGTGAGTGTGTGTCCCTCCCTCGCTGTGTGTGTGTCCCTCCCTCGCTGTGAGTGTGTGTGTCCCTCCCTCGCTGTGAGTGTGCGCGTGTCCCTCCCTCACTGTGTGCGCGTGTCCCTCCCTCGCTGTGTGCGCGTGTCCCTCCCTCGCTGTGTGTGCGTGTCCCTCCCTCGCTGTGTGTGTGTGTCCCTCCCTCGCTGTTTGTGTGTGTGTCCCTCCCTCGCTGTGTGTGTGTGTGTGTGTGTGTGTGTCCCTCCCTCGCTGTGTGTGTGCGTGTCCCTCCCTCGCTGTGTGTGTGTGTGTCCCTCCCTCGCTGTGTGTGTGTGTGTCCCTCCCTCGCTGTGTGTGTGTGTGTCCCTCCCTCGCTGTGTGTGTGTGTCCCACCCTCGCTGTGTGTGTGTGTGTGTCCCTCCCTCGCTGTGTGTGTGTGTCCCACCCTCGCTGTGTGTGTGTGTGTGTCCCACCTTCGCTGTGTGTTTCCCCCACCCTCGCTGTGTGTGTGTGTGTGTGTCCCACCCTCGCTGTGTGTGTGTGTGTGTCCCACCCTCGCTGTGTGTGTGTGTTTGTCCCTCCCTCGCTGTGTGTGTGTGTGTCCCTCCCTCGCTGTGTGTGTGTGTCCCTCCCTCGCTGTGTGTGTGTGTCCCACCCTCGCTGTGTGTGTGTGTGTGTCCCACCTTCGCTGTGTGTTTCCCCCACCCTCGCTGTGTGTGTGTGTGTGTCCCACCCTCGCTGTGTGTGTGTGTGTGTCCCTCCCTCGCTGCGTGTGTGTGTGTCCCTCCCTCGCTGTGTGTGTGTGTCCCTCCCTCGCTGTGTGTGTGTGTCCCTCCCTCGCTTTGTGTGTGTGTCCCTCCCTCGCTGTGTGTGTGTGTCCCTCCCTCGCTGTGTGAGTATGTGTCCCTCCCTCGCTGTGTGTGTGTGTCCCTCCCTCGCTGTGTGTGTGTCCCTCCCTCGCTGTGTGTGTGTGTGTCCCTCCCTCGCTGTGTGTGTGTGTCCCTCCCTCACTGTGAGTGTGTGTCCCTCCCTGCTGTGTGAGTGTGTGTCCCTCCCTCGCTGTGAGTGTGCGTGTGTCCCTCCCTCGCTGTGAGTGTGCGTGTGTCCCTCCCTCGCTGTGTGTGTGTGTGTCCCTCCCTCGCTGTTTGTGTGTGTCCCTCCCTCGCTGTGAGTGTGTCCCTCCCTCGCTGTGTGTGTGTGTCCCTCCCTCGCTGTGAGTGTGCGTGTGTCCCTCCCTCGCTGTGTGTGTGTGTGTCCCTCCCACGCTGTGTGAGTGTGTCCCTCCCTCGCTGTGTGTGTGTATCCCTCCCTCGCTGTGTGCGTGTGTCCCTCCCTCGCTGTGTGTGTGTGTCCCTCCCTCGCTGTGTGTGTGTGTCCCTCCCTCGCTGTGTGTGTGTGTCCCTCCCTCGCTGTGTGTGTGTCCCTCCATCGCTGTGTGTGTGTGTCCCTCCCTCGCTGTGTGTGTGTGTGTGTGTGTCCCTCCCTCGCTGTGTGAGTGTGTGTGTGTCCCTCCCTCGCTGTGTGTGTGTGTGTGTGTGTCCCTCCCTCGCTGTGTGTGTGTGTGTCCCTCCCTCGCTGTGTGTGTGTGTGTGTGTGTCCCTCCCTCGCTGTGTGTGTGTGTGTCCCTCCCTCGCTGTGTGTGTGTGTGTGTGTGTGTCCCTCCCTCGCTGTGTGTGTGTGTGTCCCTCCCTCGCTGTGTGTGTGTGTGTCCCTCCCTCGCTGTGTGTGTGTCCCTCCCTCGCTGTGTGTGTGTGTGTGTGTCCCTCCCTCGCTGTGTGTGTGTCCCTCCATCGCTGTGTGTGTGTGTCCCTCCCTCGCTGTGTGTGTGTCCCTCCCTCGCTATGTGTGTGTGTGTCCCTCCCTCGCTGTGTGTGTGTCCCTCCCTCGCTGTGTGTGTGTGTCCCTCCCTCGCTGTGTTTGTGTCCCTCCCACGCTGTGTGTGTGTGTCCCTCCCTTGCTGTGTGTGTGTCCCTCCCTCGCTGTGTGTGTGTGTCCCTCCCTCGCTGTGTGTGTCCCTCCCTCGCTGTGTATGTGTGTGTCCCTCCCTCGCTGTGTGTGTGTCCCTCCCTCGCTGTGTGTGTGTGTCCCTCCCTCGCTGTGTGTGTGTGTCCCTCCCTTGCTGTGTGTGTGTCCCTCCCTCGCTGTGTGTGTGTGTCCCTCCCTCGCTGTGTGTGTGTGTCCCTCCCTCGCTGTGTGTGCGTGTCCCTCCCTCGCTGTGTGTGTGTGTCCCTCCCTCGCTGTGTGTGTGTGTCCCTCCCTTGCTGTGTGTGTGTGTCCCTCCCTCGCTGTGTTTGTGTGTCCCTCCCTCGCTGTGTTTGTGTGTCCCTCCCTCGCTGTGTTTGTGTGTCCCTCCCTCGCTGTGTGTGTGTGTGTCCCTCCCTCGCTGTGTGTGTGTGCCTCCCTCGCTGTGTGTGTGTGTCCCTCCCTCGCTGTGTGTGTGTGTCCCTCCCTCGCTGTGTGTGTGTGTCCCTCCCTCGCTGTGTTTGTGTGTCCCTCCCTCGCTGTGTTTGTGTGTCCCTCCCTCGCTGTGTTTGTGTGTCCCTCCCTCGCTGTGTGTGTGTGTGTCCCTCCCTCGCTGTGTGTGTGTGCCTCCCTCGCTGTGTGTGTGTGTCCCTCCCTCGCTGTGTGTGTGTGTGTCCCTCCCTCGCTGTGTGTGTGTGTGTCCCTCCCTCGCTGTGTGTGTGTGTCCCTCCCTCGCTGTGTGTGTGTGTGTGCCTCCCTCGCTGTGTGTGTGTGCCTCCCTCGCTGTGTGTGTGTGTCCCTCCCTCGCTGTGTGTGTGTGTGTCCCTCCCTCGCTGTGTGTGTGTGTCCCTCCCTCGCTGTGTGTGTGTGTGTCCCTCCCTCGCTGTGTGTGTGTGTGTCCCTCCCTCGCTGTGTGTGTGTGTCCCTCCCTCGCTGTGTGTGTGTGTCCCTCCCTCGCTGTGTGTGTGTGTCCCTCCCTCGCTGTGTGTGTGTTTCCCTCCCTCGCTGTGTGTGTGTGTGTCCCTCCCTCGCTGTGTGTGTGTGTCCCTCCCTCGCTGTGTGTGTGTGTCACTCCCACGCTGTGTGAGTGTGTCCTTCCCTCGCTGTGTGAGTGTGTGTCCCTTCCTTGCTGTGTGTGCGTGTTTGTCCCTCCCTCGCTGTGTGAGTGTGTGTCCCTTCCTCGCTGTGAGTGAGTCTGTGTCCCTCCC
This sequence comes from Chiloscyllium plagiosum, assembly GCF_037043375.1. Taxonomy (NCBI): domain Eukaryota; kingdom Metazoa; phylum Chordata; class Chondrichthyes; order Orectolobiformes; family Hemiscylliidae; genus Chiloscyllium; species Chiloscyllium plagiosum. The sequence continues at coordinate 33,191,390 of NW_028270189.1, forward strand.
TCGCTGTGTGTGTGTGTCCCTCCCTCGCTGTGTGTGTGTATGTGTCCCTCCCTCGCTGTGAGTGTGTGTGTGTCCCTCCCTCGCTGTGTGTGTGTGTGCCTCCCTCGCTGTGTGTTTGTGTCCCTCTCTCGCTGTGTGTGTGTGTCCCTCCCTCGCTGTGTGTGTGTGTGTCCCTCTCTCGCTGTGAGTGTGTCTGTGTCCCTCCCTCGCTGTGTGTGTGTGTGTCCCTCCCTCGCTGTGAATGTGTGTGTCCCTCCCTCGCTGTGAGTGTGTGTGTCCCTCCCTCGCTGTGTGTGTGTGTCCCTCCCTCGCTGTGTGTGTGTGTGTGTCCCTCCCTCGCTGTGTGTGTGTGTCCCTCCCTCGCTGTGTGTGTGTGTCCCTCCCTCGCTGTGAGTGTGTGTGTCCCTCCGTCGCTGTGTGTGTGTGTGTGTTCCTCCCTCGCTGTGAGTGTGTGTCACTCCCACGCTGTGAGTGTGTGTCCCTCCCTCGCTGTGAGTGTGTGTCCCTCCCACGCTGTGTGAGTGTGTCCCTTCCTCGCTGTGAGTGTGTGTCCCTCCCTCGCTGTGTGTGAGTGTGTGTCCCTCCCTCGCTGTGTGTGTGTGTCCCTCCCTCGCTGTGTGTGTGTGTGTGAGTGTGTCCCTCCCTCGCTGTGAGTGGGTGTGTCCCTCCCTCGCTGTGAGTGTGTGTCCCTCCCTCGCTGTGAGTGTGTGTCCCTCCCACGCTGTGTGAGTGTGTCCCTCCCTCGCTGTGAGTGTGTGTCCCTCCCTCGCTGTGTGTGAGTGTGTGTCCCTCCCTCGCTGTGTGTGTGTGTCCCTCCCTCGCTGTGTGTGTGTGTGTGAGTGTGTCCCTCCCTCGCTGTGTGTTTGTGTGTGTCCCTCCCTCGCTGTGTGTGTGTGTCCCTCCCTCGCTGTGTGTGTGTGTCCCTCCCTCGCTGTGTGTGTGTGTCCCTCCCTCGCTGTGAGTGTGTGTGTCCCTCCGTCGCTGTGTGTGTGTGTGTGTCCCTCCCTCGCTGTGAGTGGGTGTGTCCCTCCCTCGCTGTGAGTGTGTGTCCCTCCCTCGCTGTGAGTGTGTGTCCCTCCCACGCTGTGTGAGTGTGTCCCTCCCTCGCTGTGAGTGTGCGTCCCTCCCTCGCTGTGTGTGAGTGTGTGTCCCTCCCTCGCTGTGTGTGTGTGTCCCTCCCTCGCTGTGTGTGTGTGTGTGAGTGTGTCCCTCCCTCGCTGTGTGTTTGTGTGTGTCCCTCCCTCGCTGTGTGTGTGTCCCTCCCTCGCTGTGTGTTTGTGTGTGTCCCTCCCTCGCTGTGTGTGTGTGTGTGTCCCTCCCTCGCTGTGTGTGTGTGTGTCCCTCCCACTGTGTGTGTGTGTCCCTCCCTCGCTGTGTGTGTGTGTCCCTCCCTCGCTGTGTGTGTGTCCCTCCCTCGCTGTGTGTGTGTCCCTCCCTCGCTGTGTGTGTGTGTCCCTCCCTCGCTGTTTGTGTGCGTGTCCCTCCCTCGCTGTGTGTGTGTGTGTGTGTCCCTCCCTTGCTGTGTGTGTGTCCCTCCCTCGCTGTGTGTGTGTGTGTTTGTGTGTCCCTCCCTCGCTGTGTGTGTGTGTGTGTCCTTCCCTCGCCGTGTGTGCGCGTGTCCCTCCCTCGCTGTGAGTGTGCGCGTGTCCCTCCCTCGCTGTGAGTGTGTGTCCCTCCCTCGCTGTGTGTGTGTGTGTGTCCCTCCCTCGCTGTGTGTGTGTGTCCCTCCCTCGCTGTGTGTGTGTGTGTCCCTCCCTCGCTGTGTGTTTGTGTGTGTCCCTCCCTCGCTGTGTGTGTGTGTGTCCCTCCCTCGCTGTGTGTGTGTGTGTCCCTCCCTCGCTGTGTGTGTGTCCCTCCCTCGCTGTGTGTGTGTGTCCCTCCCTCGCTGTGTGTGTGTGTCCCTCCCTCGCTGTGTGTGTGTGTGTGTGTCCCTCCCTCGCTGTGTGTGTGTCCCTCCCTCGCTGTGTGTGTGTGTGTCCCTCCCTCGCTGTGTGTGTGTGTGTCCCTCCCTCGCTGTGTGTTTGTGTGTGTCCCTCCCTCGCTGTGTGTGTGTGTGTCCCTCCCTCGCTGTGTGTGTGTGTGTCCCTCCCTCGCTGTGTGTGTGTGTCCCTCCCTCGCTGTGTGTGTGTGTGTCCCTCCCTCGCTGTGTGTGTGTGTGTCCCTCCCTCGCTGTGTGTGTGTGTGTGTCCCTCCCTCGCTGTGTGTGCGCGTGTCCCTCCCTCGCTGTGAGTGTGCGCGTGTCCCTCCCTCGCTGTGTGTGTGTGTCCCTCCCTCGCTGTGTGTGTGTCCCTCCCTCGCTGTTTGTGTGCGTGTCCCTCCCTCGCTGTGTGTGTGTGTGTGTGTGTGTGTGTCCCTCCCTCGCTGTGTGTGTGTCCCTCCCTCGCTGTGTGTGTGTCCCTCCCTCGCTGTGTGTGAGTGTGTGTGTCCCTCCCTCGCTGTGTGTGTGTCCCTCCCTCGCTGTGTGTGTGTCCCTCCCTCGCTGTGTGTGTGTGTGTGTGTCCCTCCCTCGCTGTGTGTGTGTGTCCCTCCCTCGCTGTTTGTGTGCGTGTCCCTCCCTCTCTGTGTGTGTGTCCCTCCCTCGCTGTGTGTGTGTCCCTCCCTCGCTGTGTGTGTGTGTGTGTCCCTCCCTCGCTGTGTGTGTGTGTGTCCTTCCCTCGCTGTGTGTGTGTCCCTCCCTCGCTGTGTGTGTGTGTGTGTCCTTCCCTCGCTGTGTGTGTGTCCCTCCCTCGCTGTGTGTGTGTGTGTGTCCCTCCCTCGCTGTGTGTGTGTCCCTCCCTCGCTGTGTGTGTGTGTGTCCCTCCCTCGCTGTGTGTGTGTGTGTCCCTCCCTCGCTGTGTGTGTGTGTGTGTCCCTCCCTCGCTGTGTGTGTGTGTGTCCCTCCCTCGCTGTGTGTGTGTGTCCCTCCCTCGCTGTGTGTGTGTCCCTCCCTCGCTGTGTGTGTGTGTGTGTCCCTCCCTCGCTGTGTGTGTGTGTGTCCTTCCCTCGCTGTGTGTGTGTCCCTCCCTCGCTGTGTGTGTGTGTCCCCCTCCCTCGCTGTGTGTGTGTGTGTGTGTCCCTCCCTCGCTGTGTGTGTGTGTGTGTCCCTCCCTCGCTGTGTGTGTGTGTGTGTCCCTCCCTCGCTGTGTGTGTGTCCCTCCCTCGCTGTGTGTGTGTCCCTCCCTCGCTGTGTGTGTGTGTGTGTCCCTCCCTCGCTGTGTGTGTGTGTCCCTCCCTCGCTGTGTGTGTGTCCCTCCCTCGCTGTGTGTGTGTCCCTCCCTCGCTGTGTGTGCGCGTGTCCCTCCCTCGCTGTGAGTGTGTGTCCCTCCCTCGCTGTGTGTGTATCCCTCCCTCGCTGTGTGTGTGTCCCTCCCTCGCTGTGTGTGTGTGTCCCTCCCTCGCTGTGTGTGCGCGTGTCCCTCCCTCGCTGTGTGTGCGCGTGTCCCTCCCTCGCTGTGAGTGTGCGCGTGTCCCTCCCTCGCTGTGAGTGTGTGTCCCTCCCTCGCTGTGTGTGTGCGTGTCCCTCCCTCGCTGTGTGTGTGTGTGTCCCTCCCTCGCTGTGTGTGTGTCCCTCCCTCGCTGTGTGTGTGTGTCCCTCCCTCGCTGTGTGTGTGTCCCTCCCTCGCTGTTTGTGTGTGTCCCTCCCTCGCTGTGTGTGTGTGTGTGTGTCCCTCCCTCGCTGTGTGTGTGTGTGTGTCCCACCTTCGCTGTGTGTTTCCCCCACCCTCGCTGTGTGTGTGTGTGTGTCCCACCCACGCTGTGTGTGTGTGTTTGTCCCACCCTCGCTATGTGTGTGTGTTTGTCCCAACCTCGCTGTGTGTGTGTGTGTGTCCCTCCCTCGCTGTGTGTGTGTGTGTCCCTCCCTCGCTGTGTGTGTGTGTCCCTCCCTCGCTGTGTGTGTGTGTCCCTCCCTCGCTGTGTGTGTGTGTGTGTGTGTGTCCCTCCCTCGCTGTGTGTGTGTGTGTCCCTCCCTCGCTGTGTGTGTGTGTGTCCCTCCCTCGCTGTGTGTGTGTGTGTCCCTCCCTCGCTGTGTGTGTGTGTGTGTCCCTCCCTCGCTGTGTGTGCGCGTGTCCCTCCCTCGCTGTGAGTGTGCGCGTGTCCCTCCCTCGCTGTGTGTGTGTGTCCCTCCCTCGCTGTGTGTGTGTGTCCCTCCCTCGCTGTTTGTGTGCGTGTCCCTCCCTCGCTGTGTGTGTGTGTGTGTCCCTCCCTCGCTGTGTGTGTGTCCCTCCCTCGCTGTGTGTGTGTGTGTGTGTGTGTCCCTCCCTCGCTGTGTGTGTGTCCCTCCCTCGCTGTGTGTGTGTGTGTGTGTGTGTCCCTCCCTCGCTGTGTGTGTGTCCCTCCCTCGCTGTGTGTGTGTCCCTCCCTCGCTGTGTGTGTGTGTGTGTCCCTCCCTCGCTGTGTGTGTGTGTGTCCCTCCCTCGCTATGTGTGTGTGTCCCTCCCTCGCTGTGTGTGTGTGTGTCCCTCCCTCGCTGTGTGTGTGTGTGTGTGTGTCCCTCCCTCGCTGTGTGTGTGTGTCCCTCCCTCGCTGTGTGTGTGTCCCTCCCTCGCTGTGTGTGTGTCCCTCCCTCGCTGTGTGTGTGTGTGTGTCCCTCCCTCGCTGTGTGTGTGTGTCCCTCCCTCGCTGTGTGTGTGTCCCTCCCTCGCTGTGTGTGTGTCCCTCCCTCGCTGTGTGTGCGCGTGTCCCTCCCTCGCTGTGAGTGTGTGTCCCTCCCTCGCTGTGTGTGTGTCCCTCCCTCGCTGTGTGTGTGTCCCTCCCTCGCTGTGTGTGTGTCCCTCCCTCGCTATGTGTGTGTGTCCCTCCCTCGCTGTGTGTGCGCGTGTCCCTCCCTCGCTGTGTGTGCGCGTGTCCCTCCCTCGCTGTGAGTGTGCGCGTGTCCCTCCCTCGCTGTGAGTGTGTGTCCCTCCCTCGCTGTGTGTGTGCGTGTCCCTCCCTCGCTGTGTGTGTGTGTGTCCCTCCCTCGCTGTGTGTGTGTCCCTCCCTCGCTGTTTGTGTGTGTCCCTCCCTCGCTGTGTGTGTGTGTGTGTGTCCCTCCCTCGCTGTGTGTGTGTGTGTGTCCCACCTTCGCTGTGTGTTTCCCCCACCCTCGCTGTGTGTGTGTGTGTGTCCCACCCACGCTGTGTGTGTGTGTTTGTCCCACCCTCGCTATGTGTGTGTGTTTGTCCCACCCTCGCTGTGTGTGTGTGTCCCTCCCTCGCTGTGTGTGTGTGTCCCTCCCTCGCTGTGTGTGTGTGTCCCTCCCTCGCTGTGTGTGTGTGTGTGTCCCTCCCTCGCTGTGTGTGTGTCCCTCCCTCGCTGTGTGTGTGTGTGTCCGTCCCTCGCTGTGTGTGTGTGTGTCCCTCCCTCGCTGTGTGTGTGTGTGTCCCTCCCTCGCTGTGTGTGTGTGTGTGTCCCTCCCTCGCTGTGTGTGTGTCCCTCCCTCGCTGTGTGTGTGTGTCCCTCCCTCGCTGTGTGTGTGTCCCTCCCTCGCTGTGTGTGTGTCCCTCCCTCGCTGTGTGTGTGTGTCCCTCCCTCGCTGTTTGTGTGCGTGTCCCTCCCTCGCTGTGTGTGTGTCCCTCCCTTGCTGTGTGTGTGTCCCTCCCTCGCTGTGTGTGTGTGTGTCCCTCCCTCGCTGTGTGTGTGTGTCCCTCCCTCGCTGTGTGTGTGTCCCTCCCTCGCTGTGTGTGTGTGTGTGTCCCTCCCTCGCTGTGTGTGTGTGTGTCCTTCCCTCGCTGTGTGTGTGTCCCTCCCTCGCTGTGTGTGTGTGTCCCCCTCCCTCGCTGTGTGTGTGTGTGTGTGTCCCTCCCTCGCTGTGTGTGTGTGTGTCCCTCCCTCGCTGTGTGTGTGTGTGTGTCCCTCACTCGCTGTGTGTGTGTCCCTCCCTCGCTGTGTGTGTGTCACTCCCTCGCTGTGTGTGTGTGTGTCCCTCCCTCGCTGTGTGTGTGTGTCCCTCCCTCGCTGTGTGTGTGTCCCTCCCTCGCTGTGTGTGTGTCCCTCCCTCGCTGTGTGTGCGCGTGTCCCTCCCTCGCTGTGAGTGTGTGTCCCTCCCTCGCTGTGTGTGTGTCCCTCCCTCGCTGTGTGTGTGTCCCTCCCTCGCTGTGTGTGTGTGTCCCTCCCTCGCTGTGTGTGCGCGTGTCCCTCCCTCGCTGTGTGTGCGCGTGTCCCTCCCTCGCTGTGAGTGTGCGCGTGTCCCTCCCTCGCTGTGAGTGTGTGTCCCTCCCTCGCTGTGTGTGTGCGTGTCCCTCCCTCGCTGTGTGTGTGTGTGTCCCTCCCTCGCTGTGTGTGTGTCCCTCCCTCGCTGTTTGTGTGTGTCCCTCCCTCGCTGTGTGTGTGTCCCTCCCTCGCTGTTTGTGTGTGTCCCTCCCTCGCTGTGTGTGTGTGTGTGTGACCCTCCCTCGCTGTGTGTGTGTGTGTGTCCCACCTTCGCTGTGTGTTTCCCCCACCCTCGCTGTGTGTGTGTGTGTGTCCCACCCACGCTGTGTGTGTGTGTTTGTCCCACCCTCGCTATGTGTGTGTGTTTGTCCCACCCTCGCTGTGTGTGTGTGTGTGTCCCTCCCTCGCTGTGTGTGTGTGTGTCCCTCCCTCGCTGTGTGTGTGTGTCCCTCCCTCGCTGTGTGTGTGTGTCCCTCCCTCGCTGTGTGTGTGTGTGTGTGTGTGTCCCTCCCTGGCTGTGTGTGTGTGTGTCCCTCCTTCGCTGTGTGTGTGTGTGTCCCTCCCTCGCTGTGTGTGTGTGTGTCCCTCCCTCGCTGTGTGTGTGTGTGTCCCTCCCTCGCTGTGTGTGTGTGTGTGTCCCTCCCTCGCTGTGTGTGCGCGTGTCCCTCCCTCGCTGTGAGTGTGCGCGTGTCCCTCCCTCGCTGTGTGTGTGTGTCCCTCCCTCGCTGTGTGTGTGTGTCCCTCCCTCGCTGTTTGTGTGCGTGTCCCTCCCTCGCTGTGTGTGTGTGTGTGTCCCTCCCTCGCTGTGTGTGTGTCCCTCCCTCGCTGTGTGTGTGTGTGTGTGTGTGTGTCCCTCCCTCGCTGTGTGTGTGTCCCTCCCTCGCTGTGTGTGTGTGTGTGTGTGTGTCCCTCCCTCGCTGTGTGTGTGTCCCTCCCTCGCTGTGTGTGTGTCCCTCCCTCGCTGTGTGTGTGTGTGTGTCCCTCCCTCGCTGTGTGTGTGTGTGTCCCTCCCTCGCTATGTGTGTGTGTCCCTCCCTCGCTGTGTGTGTGTGTGTCCCTCCCTCGCTGTGTGTGTGTGTGTGTGTGTCCCTCCCTCGCTGTGTGTGTGTGTCCCTCCCTCGCTGTGTGTGTGTCCCTCCCTCGCTGTGTGTGTGTCCCTCCCTCGCTGTGTGTGTGTGTGTGTCCCTCCCTCGCTGTGTGTGTGTGTCCCTCCCTCGCTGTGTGTGTGTCCCTCCCTCGCTGTGTGTGTGTCCCTCCCTCGCTGTGTGTGCGCGTGTCCCTCCCTCGCTGTGAGTGTGTGTCCCTCCCTCGCTGTGTGTGTGTCCCTCCCTCGCTGTGTGTCTGTCCCTCCCTCGCTGTGTGTGTATCCCTCCCTCGCTATATGTGTGTGTCCCTCCCTCGCTGTGTGTGCGCGTGTCCCTCCCTCGCTGTGTGTGCGCGTGTCCCTCCCTCGCTGTGAGTGTGCGCGTGTCCCTCCCTCGCTGTGAGTGTGTGTCCCTCCCTCGCTGTGTGTGTGCGTGTCCCTCCCTCGCTGTGTGTGTGTGTGTCCCTCCCTCGCTGTGTGTGTGTCCCTCCCTCGCTGTTTGTGTGTGTCCCTCCCTCGCTGTGTGTGTGTGTGTGTGTCCCTCCCTCGCTGTGTGTGTGTGTGTGTCCCACCTTCGCTGTGTGTTTCCCCCACCCTCGCTGTGTGTGTGTGTGTGTCCCACCCACGCTGTGTGTGTGTGTTTGTCCCACCCTCGCTATGTGTGTGTGTTTGTCCCACCCTCGCTGTGTGTGTGTGTCCCTCCCTCGCTGTGTGTGTGTGTCCCTCCCTCGCTGTGTGTGTGTGTCCCTCCCTCGCTGTGTGTGTGTGTGTGTCCCTCCCTCGCTGTGTGTGTGTCCCTCCCTCGCTGTGTGTGTGTGTGTCCGTCCCTCGCTGTGTGTGTGTGTGTCCCTCCCTCGCTGTGTGTGTGTGTGTCCCTCCCTCGCTGTGTGTGTGTGTGTGTCCCTCCCTCGCTGTGTGTGTGTCCCTCCCTCGCTGTGTGTGTGTGTCCCTCCCTCGCTGTGTGTGTGTCCCTCCCTCGCTGTGTGTGTGTCCCTCCCTCGCTGTGTGTGTGTCCCTCCCTCGCTGTTTGTGTGCGTGTCCCTCCCTCGCTGTGTGTGTGTGTCCCTCCCTTGCTGTGTGTGTGTCCCTCCCTCGCTGTGTGTGTGTGTGTGTGTGTGTGTCCCTCCCTCGCTGTGTGTGTGCGCGTGTCCCTCCCTCGCTGTGAGTGTGTGTGTCCCTCCCTCGCTGTGTGTGTGTGTGTGTGTCCCTCCCTTGCTGTGTGTGTGTGTCCCTCCCTCGTTGTGTGTGTGTGTCCCTCCCTCGCTGTGTGTGTGTGTGTCCCTCCCTCGCTGTGTGTGTGTGTGTCCCTCCCTCGCTGTGTGTTTGTGTGTGTCCCTCCCTCGCTGTGTGTGTGTGTGTCCTTCCCTCGCCGTGTGTGCGCGTGTCCCTCCCTCGCTGTGAGTGTGCGCGTGTCCCTCCCTCGCTGTGAGTGTGTGTCCCTCCCTCGCTGTGTGTGTGTGTGTGTGTCCCTCCCTTGCTGTGTGTGTGTGTCCCTCCCTCGCTGTGTGTGTGTGTCCCTCCCTCGCTGTGTGTGTGTGTGTCCCTCCCTCGCTGTGTGTTTGTGTGTGTCCCTCCCTCGCTGTGTGTGTGTGTGTCCCTCCCTCGCTGTGTGTGTGTGTGTCCCTACCTCGCTGTGTGTGTGTCCCTCCCTCGCTGTGTGTGTGTCCCTCCCTCGCTGTGTGTGTGTGTCCCTCCCTCGCTGTGTGTGTGTGTGTGTGTCCCTCCCTCGCTGTGTGTGTGTCCCTCCCTCGCTGTGTGTGTGTGTGTACCTCCCTCGCTGTGTGTGTGTGTGTCCCTCCCTCGCTGTGTGTTTGTGTGTGTCCCTCCCTCGCTGTGTGTGTGTGTGTCCCTCCCTCACTGTGTGTGTGTGTGTCCTTCCCCCGCTGTGTGTGTGTGTGTCCTTCCCTCGCTGTGTGTGTGTGTGTCCCTCCCTCGCTGTGTGTGTGTGTGTCCCTCCCTCGCTGTGTGTGTGTCCCTCCCTCGCTGTGTGTGTGTGTCCCTCCCTCGCTGTGTGTGTGTGTGTGTATCCCTCCCTCGCTGTGTGTGTGTCCCTCCCTCGCTGTGTGTGTGTGTGTCCCTCCCTCGCTGTGTGTGTGTGTGTCCCTCCCTCGCTGTGTGTTTGTGTGTGTCCCTCCCTCGCTGTGTGTGTGTGTGTCCCTCCCTCGCTGTGTGTGTGTGTGTCCTTCCCTCGCTGTGTGTGTGTGTGTGTCCTTCCCTCGCTGTGTGTGTATGTGTGTGTGTCCCTCCCTCGCTGTGTGTGTGTGTGTCCCTCCCTCGCTGTGTGTGTGTGTGTCCCTCCCTCGCTGTGTGTGTGTGTGTCCCTCCCTCGCTGTGTGTGTGTGTGTCCCTCCCTCGCTGTGTGTGCGCGTGTCCCTCCCTCGCTGTGAGTGTGCGCGTGTCCCTCCCTCGCTGTGTGTGTGTGTGTCCCTCCCTCGCTGTGTGTGTGTGTCCCTCCCTCGCTGTTTGTGTGCGTGTCCCTCCCTCGCTGTGTGTGTGTGTGTGTGTCCCTCCCTCGCTGTGTGTGTGTCCCTCCCTCGCTGTGTGTGTGTCCCTCCATCGCTGTGTGTGCGTGTGTGTGTCCCTCCCTCGCTGTGTGTGTGTCCCTCCCTCGCTGTGTGTGTGTGTCCCTCCCTCGCTTTGTGTGTGTCCCTCCCTCGCTGTGTGTGTGTGTCCCTCCCTCTCTGTGTGTGTGTCCCTCCCTCGCTGTGTGTGTGTCCCTCCCTCGCTGTGTGTGTGTGTGTGTCCCTCCCTCGCTGTGTGTGTGTGTGTCCTTCCCTCGCTGTGTGTGTGTCCCTCCCTCGCTGTGTGTGTGTGTGTCCCTCCCTCGCTGTGTGTGTGTGTGTGTCCCTCCCTCGCTGTGTGTGTGTGTGTGTCCCTCCCTCGCTGTGTGTGTGTGTGTCCCTCCCTCGCTGTGTGTGTGTGTCCCTCCCTCGCTGTGTGTGTGTCCCTCCCTCGCTGTGTGTGTGTGTGTCCTTCCCTCGCTGTGTGTGTGTCCCTCCCTCGCTGTGTGTGTGTGTCCCCCTCCCTCGCTGTGTGTGTGTGTGTGTCCCTCCCTCGCTGTGTGTGTGTGTGTCCCTCCCTCGCTGTGTGTGTGTGTGTGTCCCTCCCTCGCTGTGTGTGCGCGTGTCCCTCCCTCGCTGTGAGTGTGTGTCCCTCCCTCGCTGTGTGTGTGTCCCTCCCTCGCTGTGTGTGTGTCCCTCCCTCGCTGTGTGTGTGTGTCCCTCCCTCGCTGTGTGTGCGCGTGTCCCTCCCTCGCTGTGTGTGCGCGTGTCCCTCCCTCGCTGTGAGTGTGCGCGTGTCCCTCCCTCGCTGTGAGTGTGTGTCCCTCCCTCGCTGTGTGTGTGCGTGTCCCTCCCTCGCTGTGTGTGTGTGTGTCCCTCCCTCGCTGTGTGTGTGTGTCCCTCCCTCGCTGTGTGTGTGTGTCCCTCCCTCGCTGTTTGTGTGTGTCCCTCCCTCGCTGTGTGTGTGTGTGTGTCCCTCCCTCGCTGTGTGTGTGTGTGTCCCTCCCTCGCTGTGTGTGTGTGTCCCTCCCTCGCTGTGTGTGTGTGTCCCTCCCTCGCTGTTTGTGTGTGTCCCTCCCTCGCTGTGTGTGTGTGTGTGTCCCACCTTCGCTGTGTGTTTCCCCCACCCTCGCTGTGTGTGTGTGTGTGTCCCACCCACGCTGTGTGTGTGTGTTTGTCCCACCCTCGCTGTGTGTGTGTGTGTCCCTCCCTCGCTGTGTGTGTGTGTCCCTCCCTCGCTGTGTGTGTGTGTCCCTCCCTCGCTGTGTGTGTGTGTCCCTCCCTCGCTGTGTGTGTGTCCCTCCCTCGCTGTGTGTGTGTGTGTCCCTCCCTCACTGTGTGTGTGTGTGTCCCTCCCTCGCTGTGTGTGTGTGTGTCCCTCCCTCGCTGTGTGTGTGTGTCCCTCCCTCGCTGTGTGTGTGTCCCTCCCTCGCTGTGTGTGTGTGTGTCCCTCCCTCGCTGTGTGTGTGTGTCCCTCCCTCACTGTGAGTGTGTGTCCCTCCCTGCTGTGTGAGTGTGTGTCCCTCCCTCGCTGTGAGTGTGCGTGTGTCCCTCCCTCGCTGTGTGTGTGTCCCTCCCTCGCTGTGTGTGTGTGTGTCCCTCCCACGCTGTGTGAGTGTGTCCCTCCCTCGCTGTGTGTGTGTGTCCCTCCCTCGCTGTGTGTGTGTGTGTCCCTCCCACGCTGTGTGAGTGTGTCCCTCCCTCGCTGTGTGTGTGTGTCCCTCCCTCGCTGTGTGTGTGTGTGTCCCTCCCTCGCTGTGTGTGTGTGTCCCTCCCTCGCTGTGTGTGTGTGTCCCTCCCTCGCTGTGTGTGTGTGTGTGTGTGTCCCTCCCTCGCTGTGTGAGTGTGTGTGTGTCCCTCCCTCGCTGTGTGTGTGTGTCCCTCCCTCGCTGTGTGTGTGTGTCCCCCTCCCTCGCTATGTGAGTGTGTCCCTCCCTCGCTGTGTGTGTGTGTGTGTCCCTCCCTCGCTGTGTGTGTGTCCCTCCCTCGCTGTGTGTGTGTGTGTGTCCCTCCCTCGCTGTGTGTGTGTGTGTGTGTCCCTCACTCGCTGTGTGTGTTCCTCCCTCGCTGTGTGTGTGTGTGTGTCCCTCCCTCGCTGTGTGTGTGTCCCTCCCTCGCTGTGTGTGTGTGTGTGTGTCCCTCCCTCGCTGTGTGAGTGTGTGTGTGTCCCTCCCTCGCTGTGTGTGTGTGTCCCTCCCTCGCTGTGTGTGTGTCCCTCCCTCGCTGTGTGTGTGTCCCTCCCTCGCTGTGTGTGTGTGTCCCTCCCTCGCTGTGAGTGTGTCCCTCCCTCGCTGTGTGTGTGTGGCTGTGTGTCCCTCCCTCGCTGTGTGTGTGTGTGTGTCCCTCCCTCGCTGTGTGAGTGTGTGTGTGTCCCTCCCTCGCTGTGTGAGTGTGTGTGTGTCCCTCCCTCGCTGTGTGTGTGTGTGTCCCTCCCTCGCTGTGTGAGTGTGTGTGTGTCCCTCCCTCGCTGTGTGTGTGTGTGTCCCTCCCTCGCTATGTGTGTGTGTGTGTGTCCATCCCTCGCTGTGTGTGTGTGTGTCCCTCCCTCGCTGTGTGTGTGTGTGTCCCTCCCTCGCTATGTGAGTGTGTGTGTGTCCCTCCCTCGCTGTGTGTGTGTGTGTCCCTCCCTCGCTGTGTGTGTGTGTCCCTCCCTCGCAATGTGTGTGTGTGTGTGTCCCTCCCTCGCTGTGTGTGTGTGTGTCCCTCCCTCGCTGTGTGTGTGTGTGTGTCCCTCCCTCGCTGTGTGTGTGTGTGTGTCCCTCCCTCGCTGTGTGTGTGTTCCTCCCTCGCTGTGTGTGTGTGTGTGTCCCTCCCTCGCTGTGTGTGTGTGTGTCCCTCCCTCGCTGTGTGTGTGTGTGTGTGTGTCCCTCCCTCGCTGTGTGTGTGTCCCTCCCTCGCTGTGTGAGTGTGTGTGTGTCCCTCCCTCGCTGTGTGTGTGTGTGTCCCTCCCTCGCTGTGTGTGTGTGTGTCCCTCCCTCGCTATGTGTGTGTGTGTGTGTCCCTCCCTCGCTGTGTGTGTGTGTGTGTCCCTCCCTCGCTGTGTGTGTGTTCCTCCCTCGCTGTGTGTGTGTGTGTGTCCCTCCCTCGCTGTGTGTGTGTGTGTCCCTCCCTCGCTGTGTGTGTGTGTCCCTCCCTCGCTGTGTGTGTGTGTGTGTGTGTGTCCCTCCCTCGCTGTGTGTGTGTGTCCCTCCCTCGCTGTGTGTGTGTGTCCCTCCCTCGCTGTGTGTGTGTCCCTCCCTCGCTGTGTGTGTGTGTGTCCCTGCCTCGCTGTGTGTGTGTGTCCCTCCCTCGCTGTGAGTGTGTGTTCCTCCCTCGCTGTGAGTGTGTGTGTTCCTCCCTCGCTGTGAGTGTGTGTGTCCCTCCCTCGCTGTGTGTGTGTGTCCCTCCCTCGCTGTGTGTGTGTGTCCCTCCCTCGCTGTGAGTGTGTGTGTCCCTCCCTCGCTGTGTGTGTGTGTCCCTCCCTCGCTGTGTGTGTGTGTCCCTCCCTCGCTGTGTGTGTGTGTCCCTCCCTCGCTGTGTGTGTGTGTGTCCCTCCCTCGCTGTGTGTGTGTGTGTCCCTCCCTCGCTATGTGTGTGTGTGTGTGTCCCTCCCTCGCTGTGTGTGTGTGTGTGTCCCTCCCTCGCTGTGTGTGTGTTCCTCCCTCGCTGTGTGTGTGTGTGTCCCTCCCTCGCTGTGTGTGTGTGTGTCCCTCCCTCGCTGTGTGTGTGTGTGTCCCTCCCTCGCTGTGTGTGTGTGTGTGTCCCTCCCTCGCTGTGTGTGTGTGTGTGTCCCTCCCTCGCTGTGTGTGTGTCCCTCCCTCGCTGTGTGTGTGTGTCCCTCCCTCGCTGTGTGTGTGTGTGTCCCTCCCTCGCTGTGTGTGTGTGTCCCTCCCTCGCTGTGTGTGTGTGTGTGTCCCTCCCTCGCTGTGTGTGTGTGTGTCCCTCCCTCGCTGTGTGTGTGTGTGTCCCTCCCTCGCTGTGTGTGTGTGTGTCCCTCCCTCGCTGTGTGTGTGTGTCCCTCCCTCGCTGTGTGTGTGTGTCCCTCCCTCGCTGTGTGTGTGTGTCCCTCCCTCGCTGTGTGCGTGTCCCTTCATCGCTGTGTGTGTGTGTCCCTCCCTCGCTGTGTGTGTGTGTCCCTCCCTCGCTGTGTGTGTGTGTGTCCCTCCCTCGCTGTGTGCGTGTCCCTTCATCGCTGTGTGTGTGTGTCCCTCCCTCGCTGTGTGTGTGTGTCCCTCCCTCGCTGTGTGTGTGTGTCCCTCCCTCGCTGTGTGTGTGTCCCTCCCTCGCTGTGTGTGTGTGTGTCCCTCCCTCGCTGTGAGTGTGTCTGTGTCCCTCCCTCGCTGTGTGTGTGTGTGTCCCTCCCTCGCTGTGTGTGTGTGTCCCTCCCTCGCTGTGTGTGTGTGTCCCTCCCTCGCTGTGAGTGTGTGTTCCTCCCTCGCTGTGAGTGTGTGTGTCCCTCCCTCGCTGTGTGTGTGTGTCCCTCCCTCGCTGTGTGTGTGTGTCCCTCCCTCGCTGTGTGTGTGTGTCCCTCCCTCGCTGTGTGTGTGTGTCCCTCCCTCGCTGTGTGTGTGTGTGTGTCCCTCCCTCGCTGTGTGTGTGTGTCCCTCCCTCGCTGTGTGTGTGTGTGTGTCCCTCCCTCGCTGTGTGTGTGTGTGTCCCTCCCTCGCTGTGTGTGTGTGTGTCCCTCCCTCGCTGTGTGTGTGTGTGTCCCTCCCTCGCTGTGTGTGTGTGTCCCTCCCTCGCTGTGTGTGTGTCCCTCCCTCGCTGTGTGTGTGTGTGTCCCTCCCTCGCTGTGTGTGTGTGTGTGTCCCTCCCTCGCTGTGTGTGTGTGTGTGTCCCTCCCTCGCTGTGTGAGTGTGTGTCCCTTCCTCGCTGTGAGTGTGTGTGTGTCCCTCCCTCGCTGTGTGTGTGTGTCCCTCCCTCGCTGTGTGTGTGTGTCCCTCCCTCGCTGTGTGTGTGTGTGTCCCTCCCTCGCTGTGTTTGTGTGTCCCTCCCTCGCTGTGTTTGTGTGTCCCTCCCTCGCTGTGTTTGTGTGTCCCTCCCTCGCTGTGTGTGTGTGTCCCTCCCTCGCTGTGTGTGTGTGTCCCTCCCTCGCTGTGTGTGTGTGTGTCCCTCCCTCGCTGTGTGTGTGTGCCTCCCTCGCTGTGTGTGTGTGTCCCTCCCTCGCTGTGTGTGTGTGTGTCCCTCCCTCGCTGTGTTTGTGTGTCCCTCCCTCGCTGTGTGTGTGTGTCCCTCCCTCGCTGTGTGTGTGTGTCCCTCCCTCGCTGTGTGTGTGTGTGTCCCTCCCTCGCTGTGTGTGTGTGTGTATCCCTCCCTCGCTGTGTGAGTGTGTGTCCGTTCCTCGCTGTGTGTGCGTGTGTGTCCCTCCCTCGCTGTGTGAGTGTGTGTCCCTTCCTCGCTGTGAGTGTGTCTGTGTCCCTCCCTCGCTGTGTGTGTGTGTGCCTCCCTCGCTGTGTGTGTGTCCCTCCCTCGCTGTGTGTGTGTGTGTCCCTCCCTCGCTGTGTGTGTGTGTCCCTCCCTCGCTGTGTGTGTGTGTGTGTCCCTCCCTCGCTGTGTGTGTGTGTCCCTCCCTCGCTGTGAGTGTGTCTGTGTCCCTCCCTCGCTGTGTGTGTGTGTCCCTCCCTCGCTGTGTGTGTGTGTGTCCCTCCCTCGCTGTGAGTGTGTGTCCCTCCCTCGCTGTGAGTGTGTGTGTCCCTCCCTCGCTGTGTGTGTGTGTCCCTCCCTCGCTGTGTGTGTGTGTCACTCCCTCGCTGTGTGTGTGTGTGTGTCCCTCCCTCGCTGTGTGTGTGTGTCCCTCCCTCGCTGTGAGTGTGTGTGTCCCTCCGTCGCTGTGTGTGTGTGTGTGTCCCTCCCTCGCTGTGTGTGTGTGTGTGTCCCTCCCTCGCTGTGTGTGTGTCCCTCCCTCGCTGTGTGTGTGTGTCCCTCCCTCGCTGTGTGTGTGTGTGTGTGTCCCTCCCTTGCTGTGTGTGTGTCCCTCCCTCGCTGTGAGTGTGTGTGTGTGTGTGTCCCTCCCTCGCTGTGTGTGTCCCTCCCTCGCCGTGTGTGCGCGTGTCCCTCCCTCGCTGTGAGTGTGTGTCCCTCCCTCGCTGTGTGTGTGTGTGTCCCTCCCTCACTGTGTGTGTGTGTCCCTCCCTCGCTGTGTGTGTCTGTCCCTCCCTCGCTGTGTGTGTGTGTCCCCCTCCCTCGCTGTGTGTTTGTGTGTCCCTCCCTCGCTGTGTGTGTGTGTGTCCCTCCCTCGCTGTGTGTGTGTGTGTCCCTCCCTCGCTGTGTGTGTGTGTGTGTGTGTCCCTCCCTCGCTGTGTGTGTGTCCCTCCCTCGCTGTGTGTGTGTGTCCCTCCCTCGCTGTGTGTGTGTGTCCCTCCCTCGCTGTGTGTGTGTGTGTCTGTCCCTCCCTCGTTGTGTGTGTGTGTGTCCCTCCCTCGCTGTGTGTGTGTGTGTGTCCCTCCCTCGCTGTGAGTGTGCGCGTGTCCCTCCCTCGCTGTGAGTGTGTGTCCCTCCCTCGCTGTGTGTGTGTGTGTGTCCCTCCCTCGCTGTGTGTGTGTGTGTGTCCCTCCCTCGCTGTGTGTGTGTGTGTGTCCCTCCCTCGCTGTGTGTGTGTGTGTCCCTCCCTCGCTGTGTGTGTGTGTGTCCTTCCCTCGCTGTGTGTGTGTGTCCTTCCCTCGCTGTGTGTGTGTGTGTGTGTGTCCCTCCCTCGCTGTGTGTGAGTGTGTGTCCCTCCCTCGCTGTGTGTGTGTGTGTCCCTCCCTCGCTGTGTGTGTGTGTGTGTCCCTCCCTCGCTGTGTGTGTGTGTGTGTCCCTCCCTCGCTGTGTGTGTGTGTGTCCCCCTCCCTCGCTGTGTGTGTGTGTGTCCCTCCCTCGCTGTGTGTGTGTGTGTCCCTCCCTCGCTGTGTGTGCGCGTGTCCCTCCCTCGCTGTGAGTGTGCGCGTGTCCCTCCCTCGCTGTGAGTGTGTGTCCCTCCCTCGCTGTGTGTGTGTGTGTCCCTCCCTCGCTGTGTGTGTGTGTCCCTCCCTCGCTGTGTGTGTGTGTGTGTCCCTCCCTCGCTGTGTGTGTGTGTGTGTCCCTCCCTCGCTGTGTGTGTGTGTGTCCCTCCCTCGCTGTGTGTGTGTGTGTGTCCCTCCCTCGCTGTGTGTGCGCGTGTGTCCCTCCCTCGCTGTGTGTGTGCGTGTCCCTCCCTCGCTGTGTGTGTGTGTGTGTCCCTCCCTCGCTGTGTGTGTGTGTGTGTCCCTCCCTCGCTGTGTGTGCGCGTGTGTCCCTCCCTCGCTGTGTGTGCGCGTGTGTCCCTCCCTCGCTGTGTGTCCGCGTGTGTCCCTCCCTCGCTGTGTGTGTGTGTGTGTCCCTCCCTCGCTATGTGTGTGTGTGTGTCCCTCCCTCGCTGTGTGTGTGTGTGTGTCCCTCCCTCGCTGTGTGTGTGTGCGTGTCCCTCCCTCGCTGTGTGTGTGTGTGTGTCCCTCCCTCGCAGTGAGTGTGCGCGTGTCCCTCCCTCGCTGTGTGTGTGTGTCCCTCCCTCGCTGTGTGTGTGTGTCCCTCCCTCGCTGTTTGTGTGCGTGTCCCTCCCTCGCTGTGTGTGTGTGTGTGTCCCTCCCACGCTGTGTGTGTGTGTCCCTCCCTCGCTGTGTGTGTGTGTCCCTCCCTCACTGTGTGTGTGTGTGTGTCCCTCCCTCGCTGTGTGTGTTTGTGTGTGTCCCTCCCTCGCTGTGTATGTGTGTGTCCCTCCCTCGCTGTGTGTGTGTGTCCCTCCCTCACTGTGTGTGTGTGTGTGTCCCTCCCTCGCTGTGTGTGTTTGTGTGTGTCCCTCCCTCGCTGTGTGTGTGTGTGTCCTTCCCTCGCTGTGTGTGTGTGTGTGTCCCTCCCTCGCTGTGTGTGTGTGTGTGTGTGTCCCTCCCTCGCTGTGTGTGTGTGTGTCCCTCCCTCGCTGTGTGTGTGTGTCCCTCCCTCGCTGTGTGTGTGTCCCTCCCTCGCTGTGTGTGTGTGTCCCTCCCTCGCTGTGTGTGTGTGTGTCCCTCCCTCGCTGTGTGTGTGTGTCCCTCCCTCGCTGTGTGTGTGTGTGTGTCCCTCCCTCGCTGTGTGTGTGTGTGTCCCTCCCTCGCTGTGTGTGTGTGTGTCCCTCCCTCGCTGTGTGTGTGTGTGTCCCTCCCTCGCTGTGTGTGTGTGTCCCTCCCTCGCTGTGTGCGTGTCCCTTCCTCGCTGTGTGTGTGGGTCCCTCCCTCGCTGTGTGTGTGGGTCCTTCCCTCGCTGTGTGTGTGTGTGTCCCTCCCTCGCTGTGTGTGTGTGTGTCCCTCCCTCGCTGTGTGTGTGTGTCCCTCCCTCGCTGTGTGTGTGTCCCTCCCTCGCTGTGTGTGTGTGTCCCTCCCTCGCTGTGTGTGTGTGTGTCCCTCCCTCGCTGTGTGTGTGTGTCCCTCCCTCGCTGTGTGTGTGTGTGTGTCCCTCCCTCGCTGTGTGTGTGTGTGTCCCTCCCTCGCTGTGTGTGTGTGTGTCCCTCCCTCGCTGTGTGTGTGTGTCCCTCCCTCGCTGTGTGCGTGTCGCTTCCTCGCTGTGTGTGTGGGTCCCTCCCTCGCTGTGTGTGTGGGTCCCTCCCTCGCTGTGTGTGTGTGTCCCTCCCTCGCTGTGTGTGTGTGTCCCTCCCTCGCTGTGTGTGTGTGTGTGTGTGTGTGTGTGTCCCTCCCTCGCTGTGTGTGTGTGTGTCCCTCCCTCGCTGTGTGCGTGTCCCTTCCTCGCTGTGTGTGTGGGTCCCTCCCTCGCTGTGTGTCTGTGTCCCTCCCTCGCTGTGTGTGTGTTTCCCTCCCTCGCTGTGTGTGTGTGTCCCTCCCTCGCTGTGTGTCTGTGTCCCTCCCTCGCTGTGTGTGTGTGTCCCTCCCTCGCTGTGTGTGTGTGTGTCCCTCCCTCGCTGTGTGTGTGTGTGTCCCTCCCTCGCTGTGTGTGTGTGTCCCTCCCTCGCTGTGTGTGTGTCCCTCCCTCGCTGTGTGTGTGTGTCCCTCCCTCGCTGTGTGTGTGTGTGTCCCTCCCTCGCTGTGTGTGTGTGTCCCTCCCTCGCTGTGTGTGTGTGTGTGTCCCTCCCTCGCTGTGTGTGTGTGTGTCCCTCCCTCGCTGTGTGTGTGTGTGTCCCTCCCTCGCTGTGTGTGTGTGTGTCCCTCCCTCGCTGTGTGTGTGTGTCCCTCCCTCGCTGTGTGCGTGTCCCTTCCTCGCTGTGTGTGTGGGTCCCTCCCTCGCTGTGTGTGTGGGTCCCTCCCTCGCTGTGTGTGTGTGTCCCTCCCTCGCTGTGTGTGTGTGTCCCTCCCTCGCTGTGTGTGTGTGTGTCCCTCCCTCGCTGTGAGTGTGTGTGTCCCTCCCTCGCTGTGTGTGTGTGTCCCTCCCTCGCTGTGTGTGTGTGTCCCTCCCTCGCTGTGTGTGTGTGTGTGTCCCTCCCTCGCTGTGTGTGTGTGTGTCCCTCCCTCGCTGTGTGTGTGTGTGTCCCTCCCTCGCTGTGTGTGTGTGTGTCCCTCCCTCGCTGTGTGTGTGTGTCCCTCCCTCGCTGTGTGTGTGCCCCTCCCTCGCTGTGTGTGTGTGTGTCCCTCCCTCGCTGTGTGTGTGTGTGTGTCCCTCCCTCGCTGTGTGTGCGTTTGTGTCCCTCCCTCGCTGTGTGAGTGTGTGTCCCTTCCTCGCTGTGAGTGTGTGTGTGTCCCTCCCTCGCTGTGTGTGTGTGTCCCTCCCTCGCTGTGTGTGTGTGTGTCCCTCCCTCGCTGTGTTTGTGTGTCCCTCCCTCGCTGTGTTTGTGTGTCCCTCCCTCGCTGTGTTTGTGTGTCCCTCCCTCGCTGTGTGTGTGTGTGTCCCTCCCTCGCTGTGTGTGTGTGTGTCCCTCCCTCGCTGTGTGTGTGTGTGTCCCTCCCTCGCTGTGTGTGTGTGCCTCCCTCGCTGTGTGTGTGTGTCCCTCCCTCGCTGTGTGTGTGTGTGTCCCTCCCTCGCTGTGTTTGTGTGTCCCTCCCTCGCTGTGTTTGTGTGTCCCTCCCTCGCTGTGTGTGTGTGTCCCTCCCTCGCTGTGTGTGTGTGTGTCCCTCCCTCGCTGTGTGTGTGTGTGTAACCCTCCCTCGCTGTGTGAGTGTGTGTCCGTTCCTCATGTGTGTGCGTGTGTGTCCCTCCCTCGCTGTGTGAGTGTGTGTCCCTTCCTCGCTGTGAGTGTGTCTGTGTCCCTCCCTCGCTGTGTGTGTGTGTCCCTCCCTCGCTGTGTGTGTGTGTGTCCCTCCCTCGCTGTGTGTGTGTGTCCCTCCCTCGCTGTGTGTGTGTGTGTGTCCCTCCCTCGCTGTGAGTGTGTGTGTGTCCCTCCCTCGCTGTGTGTGTGTGTGCCTCCCTCGCTGTGTGTGTGTCCCTCCCTCGCTGTGTGTGTGTGTGTCCCTCCCTCGCTGTGTGTGTGTGTCCCTCCCTCGCTGTGAGTGTGTCTGTGTCCCTCCCTCGCTGTGTGTGTGTGTCCCTCCCTCGCTGTGTATGTGTGTGTCCCTCCCTCGCTGTGAATGTGTGTGTCCCTCCCTCGCTGTGAGTGTGTGTGTCCCTCCCTCGCTGTGTGTGTGTGTCCCTCCCTCGCTGTGTGTGTGTGTCCCTCCCTCGCTGTGTGTGTGTGTGTGTCCCTCCCTCGCTGTGTGTGTGTGTCCCTCCCTCGCTGTGAGTGTGTGTGTCCCTCCGTCGCTGTGTGTGTGTGTGTGTCCCTCCCTCGCTGTGTGTGTGTCCCTCCCTCGCTGTGTGTGTGTGTCCCTCCCTCGCTGTGTGTGTGTGTGTGTGTCCCTCCCTTGCTGTGTGTGTGTCCCTCCCTCGCTGTGAGTGTGTGTGTGTGTGTGTCCCTCCCTCGCTGTGTGTGTCCCTCCCTCGCCGTGTGTGCGCGTGTCCCTCCCTCGCTGTGAGTGTGTGTCCCTCCCTCGCTGTGTGTGTGTGTGTCCCTCCCTCACTGTGTGTGTGTGTCCCTCCCTCGCTGTGTGTGTGTGTCCCTCCCTCGCTGTGTGTGTGTGTCCCCCTCACTCGCTGTGTGTTTGTGTGTCCCTCCCTCGCTGTGTGTGTGTGTGTCCCTCCCTCGCTGTGTGTGTGTGTGTCCCTCCCTCGCTGTGTGTGTGTGTGTGTGTGTCCCTCCCTCGCTGTGTGTGTGTCCCTCCCTCGCTGTGTGTGTGTGTCCCTCCCTCGCTGTGTGTGTGTGTCCCTCCCTCGCTGTGTGTGTGTGTCCCTCCCTCGCTGTGTGTGTGTGTGTCCCTCCCTCGCTGTGTGTGTGTGTCCCTCCCTCGCTGTGAGTGTGCGCGTGTCCCTCCCTCGCTGTGAGTGTGTGTCCCTCCCTCGCTGTGTGTGTGTGTGTGTCCCTCCCTCGCTGTGTGTGTGTGTGTGTCCCTCCCTCGCTGTGTGTGTGTGTGTCCCCCTCCCTCGCTGTGTGTGTGTGTGTCCCTCCCTCGCTGTGTGTGTGTGTGTGTCCCTCCCTCGCTGTGTGTGCGCGTGTCCCTCCCTCGCTGTGAGTGTGCGCGTGTCCCTCCCTCGCTGTGAGTGTGTGTCCCTCCCTCGCTGTGTGTGTGTGTGTCCCTCCCTCGCTGTGTGTGTGTGTCCCTCCCTCGCTGTGTGTGTGTGTGTGTCCCTCCCTCGCTGTGTGTGTGTGTGTGTGTGTCCCTCCCTCGCTGTGTGTGTGTGTGTCCCTCCCTCGCTGTGTGTGTGTGTGTGTCCCTCCCTCGCTGTGTGTGCGCGTGTGTCCCTCCCTCGCTGTGTGTGTGCGTGTCCCTCCCTCGCTGTGTGTGTGTGTGTGTCCCTCTCTCGCTGTGTGTGTGTGTGTGTCCCTCCCTCGCTGTGTGTGCGCGTGTGTCCCTCCCTCGCTGTGTGTGCGCGTGTGTCCCTCCCTCGCTGTGTGTGCGCGTGTGTCCCTCCCTCGCTGTGTGTGTGTGTGTCCCTCCCTCGCTGTGTGTGTGTGTGTGTCCCTCCCTCGCTGTGTGTGTGTGTGTGTCCCTCCCTCGCTGTGTGAGTGTGCGTGTCCCTCCCTCGCTGTGTGTGTGTCCCTCCCTCGCTGTGTGTGTGTGTGTGTCCCTCCCACACTGTGTGTGTGTGTGTGTGTCCCTCCCTCGCTGTGTGTGTTTGTGTGTGTCCCTCCCTCGCTGTGTGTGTGTCCCTCCCTCGCTGTGTGTGTGTGTCCCTCCCTCGCTGTTTGTGTGCGTGTCCCTCCCTCGCTGTGTGTGTGTCCCTCCCTCGCTGTGTGTGTGTGTGTCCCTCCCTCGCTGTGTGTGTGTGTGTGTGTGTCCCTCCCTCGCTGTGTGTGTGTCCCTCCCTCGCTGTTTGTGTGCGTGTCCCTCCCTCGCTGTGTGTGTGTGTGTGTTCCTCCCTCGCTGTGTGTGTGTCCCTCCCTCGCTGTGTGTGTGTGTGTGTCCCTCCCTCGCTGTGTGTGTGTGTGTCCTTCCCTCGCTGTGTGTGTGTGTGTGTCCCTCCCTCGCTGTGTGTGTGTGTCCCTCCCTCGCTGTGTGTGTGTGTGTGTCCCTCCCTCGCTGTGTGTGTGTGTCCCTCCCTCGCTGTGTGTGTGTGTGTCCCTCCCTCGCTGTGTGTGTGTGTGTCCCTCCCTCGCTGTGTGTGTGTGTCCCTCCCTCGCTGTGTGTGTGTGTGTGTCCCTCCCTCGCTGTGTGTGCGCGTGTCCCTCCCTCGCTGTGAGTGTGTGTGTCCCTCCCTCGCTGTGAGTGTGTGTGTCCCTCCCTCGCTGTGTGTGTGTGTCCCTCCCTCGCTGTGTGTGTGTGTCCCTCCCTCGCTGTTTGTGTGTGTCCCTCCCTCGCTGTGTGTGTGTGTGTGTGTGTCCCTCCCTCGCTGTGTGTGTGTGTGTGTGTGTCCCACCCTCGCTGTGTGTGTGTCCCACCTTCGCTGTGTGTTTCCCCCACCCTCGCTGTGTGTGTGTGTGTGTCCCACCCTCGCTGTGTGTGTGTGTTTGTCCCACCCTCGCTATGTGTGTGTGTTTGTCCCACCCTCGCCGTGTGTGTGTGTCCCTCCCTCGCTGTGTGTGTGTGTCCCACCCTCGCTGTGTGAGTGTGTCCCTCCCTCGCTGTGTGTGTGTGTCCCTCCCTCGCTGTGTGTGTGTGTCCCTCCCTCGCTGTGTGAGTATGTGTCCCTCCCTCGCTGTGTGTGTGTCCCTCCCTCGCTGTGTGTGTGTGTGTCCCTCCCTCGCTGTGTGTGTGTGTCCCTCCCTCGCTCTGTGTGTGTGTGTCCCTCCCTCGCTGTGTGTGTGTCTCTCCCTCGCTGTGTGTGTGTCCCTCCCTCGCTGTGTGTGTGTGTGTCCCTCCCACGCTGTGTGAGTGTGTCCCTCCCTCGCTGTGAGTGTGTGTCCCTCCCTCGCTGTGTGTCTGTGTGTGTCCCTTCCTCGCTGTGTGTGTGTGTGTCCCTCCCTCGCTGTGTGTGTGTGTGTCCCTCCCTCGCTGTGTGTGTGTGTGTCCCTCCCTCGCTGTGTGTGTGTGTCCCTTCCTCGCTGTGTGTGTGTGTCCCTTCCTCGCTGTGTGTGTGTGTGTGTGTCCCTCCCTCGCGCTGTGTGTGTGTGTGTGTGTGTGTCCCTCCCTCGCTGTGTGTGTGTCCCTCCCTCGCTGTGTGTGTGTGTCCCTCCCTCGCTGTGTGTGTGTCCCTTCCTCGCTGTGTGTGTGTGTCCCTCCCTCGCTGTGTGTGAGTGTGTGTCCCTTCCTCGCTGTGTGTGTGTGTGTCCCTCCCTCGCTGTGTGTTTGTGTGTGTCCCTCCCTCGCTGTGAGTGTGTCCCTCCCTCGCTGTGTGTGAGTGTGTGTGTCCCTCCCTCGCTGTGTGTGTGTCCCTCCCTCGCTGTGTGTGTGTGTCCCTCCCTCGCTGTGAGTGTGTGTGTCTCTCCCTCGCTGTGTGAGTGTGTGTCCCTCCCTCGCTGTGTGTGTGTCCCTCCCTCGCTGTGTGTGTGTGTGTGTCCCTCCCTCGCTGTGTGAGTGTGTGTCCCTCCCTCGCTGTGTGAGTGTGTGTCCCTCCCTCGCTGTGTGTGTGTGTGTCCCTCCCTCGCTGTGTGTGTGTGTGTCCCTCCCTCGCTGTTTGTGTGTGTCCCTCCCTCGCTGTGTGTGTGTCCCTCCCTCGCTGTGAGTGTGTCCCTCCCTCGCTGTGTGTGTGTGTCCCTCCCTCGCTGTGAGTGTGTGTGTCCCTCCCTCGCTGTGTGTGTGTGTGTCCCTCCTTCGCTGTGTGTGTGTGTGTCCCTCCCTCGCTGTGTGTGTGTGTCCCTCCCTCGCTGTGTGTGTGTGTGTCCCTCCCTCGCTGTGTGTGTGTGTCTCTCCCTCGCTGTGTGTGTGTGTGTCTCTCCCTCGCTGTGTGTGTGTGTGTCCCTCCCTGGCTGTGAGTGTGTGTGACCCTCCCTCGCTGTGTGTGTGTGTGTCCCTCCCTCGCTGTGTGTGTGTGTCCCTCCCTCGCTGTGTGTGTGTGTCCCTCCCTCGCTGTGTGTGTGTGTGTCCCTCACTCGCTGTGTGTGTGTGTGACCCTCCCTCGCTGTGTGTGTGTGTGTCCCTCCCTCGCTGTGTGTGTGTGTCCCTCCCTCGCTGTGAGTGTGTGTGTCCCTCCCTGGCTGTGAGTGTGTGTGACCCTCCCTCGCTGTGTGTGTGTGTGTCCCTCCCTCGCTGTGTGTGTGTGTCCCTCCCTCGCTGTGTGTGTGTGTCCCTCACTCGCTGTGTGTGTGTCACTCCTTCGCTGTGTGTGTGTGTCCCTCCCTCGCTGTGTGTGTGTCCCTTCCTCGCTGTGTGTGTGTGTCCCTCCCTCGCTGTGTGTGAGTGTGTGTCCCTTCCTCGCTGTGTGTGTGTGTGTCCCTCCCTCGCTGTGTGTTTGTGTGTGTCCCTCCCTCGCTGTGAGTGTGTCCCTCCCTCGCTGTGTGTGAGTGTGTGTGTCCCTCCCTCGCTGTGTGTGTATCCCTCCCTCGCTGTGTGTGTGTGTCCCTCCCTCGCTGTGAGTGTGTGTCCCTCCCTCGCTGTGTGAGTGTGTGTCCCTCCCTCGCTGTGTGCGTGTCCCTCCCTCGCTGTGTGTGTGTGTGTGTCCCTCCCTCGCTGTGTGAGTGTGTGTCCCTCCCTCGCTGTGTGAGTGTGTGTCCCTCCCTCGCTGTGTGTGTGTGTGTCCCTCCCTCGCTGTGTGTGTGTGTGTCCCTCCCTCGCTGTTTGTGTGTGTCCCTCCCTCGCTGTGTGTGTGTGTGTCCCTCCCTCGCTGTGTGTGTGTGTCCCTCCCTCGCTGTGAGTGTGTCCCTCCCTCGCTGTGTGTGTGTGTCCCTCCCTCGCTGTGTGTGTGTGTGTGTCCTTCCCTCGCTGTGAGTGTGTGTGTCCCTCCCTCGCTGTGTGTGTGTGTGTCCCTCCCTCGCTGTGTGTGTGTGTCCCTCCCTCGCTGTGTGTGTGTGTCCCTCCCTCGCTGTGTGTGTGTGTCTCTCCCTCGCTGTGTGTGTGTGTGTCTCTCCCTCGCTGTGTGTGTGTGTGTCCCTCCCTGGCTGTGAGTGTGTGTGACCCTCCCTCGCTGTGTGTGTGTGTGTCCCTCCCTGGCTGTGAGTGTGTGTGACCCTCCCTCGCTGTGTGTGTGTGTGTCCCTCCCTCGCTGTGTGTGTGTGTCCCTCCCTCGCTGTGTGTGTGTGTCCCTCCCTCGCTGTGTGTGTGTGTGTCCCTCACTCGCTGTGTGTGTGTGTGACCCTCCCTCGCTGTGTGTGTGTGTGTCCCTCCCTCGCTGTGTGTGTGTGTCCCTCCCTCGCTGTGAGTGTGTGTGTCCCTCCCTGGCTGTGAGTGTGTGTGACCCTCCCTCGCTGTGTGTGTGTGTGTCCCTCCCTCGCTGTGTGTGTGTGTCCCTCCCTCGCTGTGTGTGTGTGTCCTTCAATCGCTGTGTGTGTGTGTGTCCCTCACTCGCTGTGTGTGTGTGTGACCCTCCCTCGCTGTGTGTGTGTGTGTCCCTCCCTCGCTGTGTGTGTGTGTGTCCCTCCCTCGCTGTGAGTGTGCGCGTGTCCCTCCCTCGCTGTGAGTGTGTGTCCCTCCCTCGCTGTGTGTGTGTGTGTGTCCCTCCCTCGCTGTGTGTGTGTGTGTGTCCCTCCCTCGCTGTGTGTGTGTGTGTGTCCCTCCCTCGCTGTGTGTGTGTGTGTCCCTCCCTCGCTGTGTGTGTGTGTCCCTCCCTCGCTGTGTGTGTGTGTGTGTCCCTCCCTCGCTGTGTGTGTGTGTGTCCCCCTCCCTCGCTGTGTGTGTGTGTGTCCCTCCCTCGCTGTGTGTGTGTGTGTGTCCCTCCCTCGCTGTGTGTGCGCGTGTCCCTCCCTCGCTGTGAGTGTGCGCGTGTCCCTCCCTCGCTGTGAGTGTGTGTCCCTCCCTCGCTGTGTGTGTGTGTGTCCCTCCCTCGCTGTGTGTGTGTGTCCCTCCCTCGCTGTGTGTGTGTGTGTGTCCCTCCCTCGCTGTGTGTGTGTGTGTGTGTGTCCCTCCCTCGCTGTGTGTGTGTGTGTCCCTCCCTCGCTGTGTGTGTGTGTGTGTCCCTCCCTCGCTGTGTGTGCGCGTGTGTCCCTCCCTCGCTGTGTGTGTGCGTGTCCCTCCCTCGCTGTGTGTGTGTGTGTCCCTCTCTCGCTGTGTGTGTGTGTGTGTCCCTCCCTCGCTGTGTGTGCGCGTGTGTCCCTCCCTCGCTGTGTGTGCGCGTGTGTCCCTCCCTCGCTGTGTGTGCGCGTGTGTCCCTCCCTCGCTGTGTGTGTGTGTGTGTCCCTCCCTCGCTGTGTGTGTGTGTGTGTCCCTCCCTCGCTGTGTGTGTGTGTGTGTCCCTCCCTCGCTGTGTGTGTGTGCGTGTCCCTCCCTCGCTGTGTGTGTGTCCCTCCCTCGCTGTGTGTGTGTGTGTGTCCCTCCCACACTGTGTGTGTGTGTGTGTGTCCCTCCCTCGCTGTGTGTGTTTGTGTGTGTCCCTCCCTCGCTGTGTGTGTGTCCCTCCCTCGCTGTGTGTGTGTGTCCCTCCCTCGCTGTTTGTGTGCGTGTCCCTCCCTCGCTGTGTGTGTGTCCCTCCCTCGCTGTGTGTGTGTGTGTCCCTCCCTCGCTGTGTGTGTGTGTGTGTCCCTCCCTCGCTGTGTGTGTGTCCCTCCCTCGCTGTTTGTGTGCGTGTCCCTCCCTCGCTGTGTGTGTGTGTGTGTGTGTTCCTCCCTCGCTGTGTGTGTGTCCCTCCCTCGCTGTGTGTGTGTGTGTGTCCCTCCCTCGCTGTGTGTGTGTGTGTCCTTCCCTCGCTGTGTGTGTGTGTGTGTCCCTCCCTCGCTGTGTGTGTGTGTCCCTCCCTCGCTGTGTGTATGTGTGTGTCCCTCCCTCGCTG
Source organism: Chiloscyllium plagiosum (assembly GCF_037043375.1). Taxonomy (NCBI): domain Eukaryota; kingdom Metazoa; phylum Chordata; class Chondrichthyes; order Orectolobiformes; family Hemiscylliidae; genus Chiloscyllium; species Chiloscyllium plagiosum. The sequence continues at coordinate 33,218,306 of NW_028270189.1, forward strand.
TGTGTGTGTGTCCCTCCCTCGCTGTGTGTGAGTGTGTCCCTCCCTCGCTGTGTGTGTGTGTGTCCCTCCCTCGCTGTGTGTGTGTGTGTCCCTCCCTCGCTGTGTGTGTGTGTCCCTCCCTCGCTGTGTGTGTGTGTGTGTCCCTCCCTCGCTGTGTGTGCGCGTGTCCCTCCCTCGCTGTGAGTGTGTGTGTCCCTCCCTCGCTGTGAGTGTGTGTGTCCCTCCCTCGCTGTGTGTGTGTGTCCCTCCCTCGCTGTGTGTGTGTGTCCCTCCCTCGCTGTTTGTGTGTGTCCCTCCCTCGCTGTGTGTGTGTGTGTGTGTGTCCCTCCCTCGCTGTGTGTGTGTGTGTGTGTGTCCCACCCTCGCTGTGTGTGTGTCCCACCTTCGCTGTGTGTTTCCCCCACCCTCGCTGTGTGTGTGTGTGTGTCCCACCCTCGCTGTGTGTGTGTGTTTGTCCCACCCTCGCTATGTGTGTGTGTTTGTCCCACCCTCGCTGTGTGTGTGTGTCCCTCCCTCGCTGTGTGTGTGTGTCCCACCCTCGCTGTGTGAGTGTGTCCCTCCCTCGCTGTGTGTGTGTGTCCCTCCCTCGCTGTGTGTGTGTGTCCCTCCCTCGCTGTGTGAGTATGTGTCCCTCCCTCGCTGTGTGTGTGTCCCTCCCTCGCTGTGTGTGTGTGTGTCCCTCCCACGCTGTGTGTGTGTGTCCCTCCCTCGCTGTGTGTGTGTGTGTCCCTCCCTCGCTGTGTGTGTGTCCCTCCCTCGCTGTGTGTGTGTCCCTCCCTCGCTGTGTGTGTGTGTGTCCCTCCCACGCTGTGTGAGTGTGTCCCTCCCTCGCTGTTTGTGTGTCCCTCCCTCGCTGTGTGTGTGTGTCCCTCCCTCGCTGTTTGTGTGTGTGTCCCCCACCCTCGCTGTGTGTGTGCGTGTGTCCCACCCTCGCTGTGTGTGTGTGTGTCCCTCCCTCGCTGTGTGTGTGTGTGTCCCTCCCTCGCTGTGTGTGTGTGTGTCCCTCCCTCGCTGTGTGTGTGTGTCCCTTCCTCGCTGTGTGTGTGTGTCCCTTCCTCGCTGTGTGTGTGTGTGTCCCTCCCTCGCTGTGTGTGTGTGTCCCTCCCTCGCGCTGTGTGTGTGTGTGTGTGTGTGTCCCTCCCTCGCTGTGTGTGTGTCCCTCCCTCGCTGTGTGTGTGTGTCCCTCCCTCGCTGTGTGTGTGTCCCTTCCTCGCTGTGTGTGTGTGTCCCTCCCTCGCTGTGTGTGAGTGTGTGTCCCTTCCTCGCTGTGTGTGTGTGTGTCCCTCCCTCGCTGTGTGTTTGTGTGTGTCCCTCCCTCGCTGTGAGTGTGTCCCTCCCTCGCTGTGTGTGAGTGTGTGTGTCCCTCCCTCGCTGTGTGTGTGTCCCTCCCTCGCTGTGTGTGTGTGTCCCTCCCTCGCTGTGAGTGTGTGTGTCCCTCCCTCGCTGTGTGAGTGTGTGTCCCTCCCTCGCTGTGTGTGTGTCCCTCCCTCGCTGTGTGTGTGTGTGTGTCCCTCCCTCGCTGTGTGAGTGTGTGTCCCTCCCTCGCTGTGTGAGTGTGTGTCCCTCCCTCGCTGTGTGTGTGTGTGTCCCTCCCTCGCTGTGTGTGTGTGTGTCCCTCCCTCGCTGTTTGTGTGTGCCCCTCCCTCGCTGTGTGTGTGTCCCTCCCTCGCTGTGAGTGTGTCCCTCCCTCGCTGTGTGTGTGTGTCCCTCCCTCGCTGTGAGTGTGTGTGTCCCTCCCTCGCTGTGTGTGTGTGTGTCCCTCCTTCGCTGTGTGTGTGTGTGTCCCTCCCTCGCTGTGTGTGTGTGTCCCTCCCTCGCTGTGTGTGTGTGTCCCTCCCTCGCTGTGTGTGTGTGTCTCTCCCTCGCTGTGTGTGTGTGTGTCTCTCCCTCGCTGTGTGTGTGTGTGTCCCTCCCTGGCTGTGAGTGTGTGTGACCCTCCCTCGCTGTGTGTGTGTGTGTCCCTCCCTCGCTGTGTGTGTGTGTCCCTCCCTCGCTGTGTGTGTGTGTCCCTCCCTCGCTGTGTGTGTGTGTGTCCCTCACTCGCTGTGTGTGTGTGTGACCCTCCCTCGCTGTGTGTGTGTGTGTCCCTCCCTCGCTGTGTGTGTGTGTCCCTCCCTCGCTGTGAGTGTGTGTGTCCCTCCCTGGCTGTGAGTGTGTGTGACCCTCCCTCGCTGTGTGCGTGTGTGTCCCTCCCTCGCTGTGTGTGTGTGTCCCTCCCTCGCTGTGTGTGTGTGTCCCTCACTCGCTGTGTGTGTGTCCCTCCCTCGCTGTGTGTGTGTGTCCCTCCCTCGCTGTGTGTGTGTCCCTTCCTCGCTGTGTGTGTGTGTCCCTCCCTCGCTGTGTGTGAGTGTGTGTCCCTTCCTCGCTGTGTGTGTGTGTGTCCCTCCCTCGCTGTGTGTTTGTGTGTGTCCCTCCCTCGCTGTGAGTGTGTCCCTCCCTCGCTGTGTGTGAGTGTGTGTGTCCCTCCCTCGCTGTGTGTGTGTCCCTCCCTCGCTGTGTGTGTGTGTCCCTCCCTCGCTGTGAGTGTGTGTCCCTCCCTCGCTGTGTGAGTGTGTGTCCCTCCCTCGCTGTGTGCGTGTCCCTCCCTCGCTGTGTGTGTGTGTGTGTCCCTCCCTCGCTGTGTGAGTGTGTGTCCCTCCCTCGCTGTGTGAGTGTGTGTCCCTCCCTCGCTGTGTGTGTGTGTGTCCCTCCCTCGCTGTGTGTGTGTGTGTCCCTCCCTCGCTGTTTGTGTGTGTCCCTCCCTCGCTGTGTGTGTGTGTGTCCCTCCCTCGCTGTGTGTGTGTGTCCCTCCCTCGCTGTGAGTGTGTCCCTCCCTCGCTGTGTGTGTGTGTCCCTCCCTCGCTGTGAGTGTGTGTGTCCCTCCCTCGCTGTGAGTGTGTGTGTCCCTCCCTCGCTGTGTGTGTGTGTGTCCCTCCCTCGCTGTGTGTGTGTGTCCCTCCCTCGCTGTGTGTGTGTGTCCCTCCCTCGCTGTGTGTGTGTGTCTCTCCCTCGCTGTGTGTGTGTGTGTCTCTCCCTCGCTGTGTGTGTGTGTCCCTCCCTGGCTGTGAGTGTGTGTGACCCTCCCTCGCTGTGTGTGTGTGTGTCCCTCCCTGGCTGTGAGTGTGTGTGACCCTCCCTCGCTGTGTGTGTGTGTGTCCCTCCCTCGCTGTCTGTGTGTGTCCCTCCCTCGCTGTGTGTGTGTGTCCCTCCCTCGCTGTGTGTGTGTGTGTCCCTCACTCGCTGTGTGTGTGTGTGACCCTCCCTCGCTGTGTGTGTGTGTGTCCCTCCCTCGCTGTGTGTGTGTGTCCCTCCCTCGCTGTGAGTGTGTGTGTCCCTCCCTGGCTGTGAGTGTGTGTGACCCTCCCTCGCTGTGTGTGTGTGTGTCCCACCCTCGCTGTGTGTGTGTGTCCCTCCCTCGCTGTGTGTGTGTGTCCCTCACTCGCTGTGTGTGTGTGTGTCCCTCACTCGCTGTGTGTGTGTGTGACCCTCCCTCGCTGTGTGTGTGTGTGTCCCTCCCTCGCTGTGTGTGTGTGTGTCCCTCCCTCGCTGTGTGTGTGTGTCCCTCCCTCGCTGTGTGTGTGTGTGTCCCTCCCTCGCTGTTTGTGTGTCCCTCCCTCGCTGTGTGTGTGTGTCCCTCCCTCGCTGTTTGTGTGTGTGTCCCCCACCCTCGCTGTGTGTGTGCGTGTGTCCCACCCTCGCTGTGTGTGTGTGTGTCCCTCCCTCGCTGTGTGTGTGTGTGTCCCTCCCTCGCTGTGTGTGTGTGTGTCCCTCCCTCGCTGTGTGTGAGTGTGTGTGTCCCTCCCTCGCTGTGAGTGTGTGTGTCCCTCCCTCGCTGTGTGAGTGTGTGTCCCTCCCTCGCTGTGTGCGTGTCCCTCCCTCGCTGTGTGTGTGTGTGTGTCCCTCCCTCGCTGTGTGAGTGTGTGTCCCTCCCTCGCTGTGTGTGTGTGTGTCCCTCCCTCGCTGTGTGTGTGTGTGTCCCTCCCTCGCTGTTTGTGTGTGTCCCTCCCTCGCTGTGTGTGTGTCCCTCCCTCGCTGTGAGTGTGTGTCCCTCCCTCGCTGTGAGTTTGTGTGTCCCTCCCTCGCTGTGTGTGTGTGTGTCCCTCCCTCGCTGTGTGTGTGTGTCCCTCCCTCGCTGTGTGTGTGTGTGTCCCTCCCTCGCTGTGTGTGTGTGTCCCTCCCTCGCTGTGAGTGTGTGTGTCCCTCCCTCGCTGTGTGTGTGTGTGTCCCTCCCTCGCTGTGTGTGTGTGTGTCCCTCCCTCGCTGTGTGTGTGTGTCCCTCCCTCGCTGTGTGTGTGTGTCCCTCCCTCGCTGTGTGTGTGTGTCTCTCCCTCGCTGTGTGTATGTGTGTCCCTCCCTGGCTGTGAGTGTGTGTGACCCTCCCTCGCTGTGTGTGTGTGTGTGTCCCTCCCTGGCTGTGAGTGTGTGTGACCCTCCCTCGCTGTGTGTGTGTGTGTCCCTCCCTCGCTGTGTGTGTGTGTCCCTCCCTCGCTGTGAGTGTGTGTGTCCCTCTCTGGCTGTGAGTGTGTGTGACCCTCCCTCGCTGTGTGTGTGTGTCCCTCCCTCGCTGTGTGTGAGTGTCCCTCCCTCGCTGTTTGTGTGTGTGTCCCCCACCCTCGCTGTGTGTGTGCGTGTGTCCCACCCTCGCTGTGTGTGTGTGTGTCCCTCCCTCGCTGTGTGTGTGTGTGTCCCTCCCTCGCTGTGTGTGTGTGTGTCCCTCCCTCGCTGTGTGTGTGTGTGTCCCTCCTTCGCTGTGTGTGTGTGTGTCCCTCCCTCGCTGTGTGTGTGTGTGTCCCTCCCTCGCTGTGTGTGTGTGTCCCTCCCTCGCTGTGTGAGTGTGTGTCCCTCCCTTGCTGTGTGTGTGTCCCTCCCTCGCTGTGTGTGTGTCCCTCCCTCGCTGTGTGTGTGTGTTCCCCTCCCTCGCTGTGTGTGTGTGTCCCTCCCTCGCTGTGTGTGTGTGTGTCCCTCCCTCGCTGTGTGTGTGTGTGTCCCTCCCTCGCTGTGAGTGTGTGTGTCCCTCCCTCGCTGTGAGTGTGTGTGTCCCTCCCTCGCTGTGAGTGTGTGTCCCTCCCTCGCTGTGTGTGTGTCCCTCCCTCGCTGTGTGTGTGTGTGTCCCTCCCTCGCTGTGTGTGTGTGTGTCCCTCCCTCGCTGTGTGTGTGTGTGTCCCTCCCTCGCTGTGTGTGTGTGTACCTCCCTCGCTCTCTGTGTGTGTCCCTCCCTCGCTGTGTGTGTCCCTCCCTTGCTGTGTGTGTGTGTGTCCCTCCCTCGCTGTGTGTGTGTGTGTCCCTCCCTCGCTGTGTGTGTGTGTCCCTCCCTCGCTGTGTGTGTGTGTCCCTCCCTCGCTGTGTGTGTGTCCCTCCCTCGCTGTGTGTGTGTGTCCCTCCCTCGCTGTGTGTGTGTGTGTCCCTCCCTCGCTGTGTGTGTGTGTCCCTCCCTCGCTGTGTGTGTGTGTGTCCCTCCCTCGCTGTGTGTGTGTGTGTCCCTCCCTCGCTGTGTGTGTGTGTGTCCCTCCCTCGCTGTGTGTGTGTGTCCCTCCCTCGCTGTGTGTGTGTCCCTCCCTCGCTGTGTGTGTGTGTGTCCCTCCCTCGCTGTGTGTGTGTGTGTCCCTCCCTCGCTGTGTGTGTGTGTGTCCCTCCCTCGCTGTGTGTGTGTGTGTCCCTCCCTCGCTGTGTGTGTGTGTGTCCCTCCCTCGCTGTGTGTGTGTGTGTGTGTGTGTGTCCCTCCCTCGCTGTGTGTGTGTGTGTGTGTCCCTCCCTCGCTGTGTGTGTGTGTGTCCCTCCCTCGCTGTGTGTGTGTGTGTCCCTCTCTCGCTGTGTGTGTGTGTGTGTCCCTCCCTCGCTGTGTGTGTGTGTGTCCCTCCATCGCTGTGTGTGTGTGTGTGTCCCTCCCTCGCTGTGTGTGTGTGTGTGTCCCTCCCTCGCTGTGTGTGTGTGTGTCCCTCCATCGCTGTGTGTGTGTGTGTGTCCCTCCCTCGCTGTGTGTGTGTCCCTCCCTCGCTGTGTGTGTGTGTGTCCCTCCCTCGCTGTGTGTGTGTGTGTCCCTCCCTCGCTGTGTGTGTGTGTGTCCCTCCCTCGCTGTGTGTGTGTGTCCCTCCCTCGCTGTGTGTGTGTGTGTCCCTCCCTCGCTGTGTGTGTGTGTGTCCCTCCCTCGCTGTGTGTGTGTGTGTCCCTCCCTCGCTGTGTGTGTGTGTGTGTGTGTCCCTCCCTCGCTGTGTGTGTGTGTGTGTGTGTCCCTCCCTCGCTGTGTGTGTGTGTGTCCCTCCCTCGCTGTGTGTGTGTGTGTCCCTCTCTCGCTGTGTGTTTGTGTGTGTCCCTCCCTCGCTGTGTGTGTGTGTGTGTCCCTCCATCGCTGTGTGTGTGTGTGTGTCCCTCCCTCGCTGTGTGTGTGTGTGTGTCCCTCCCTCGCTGTGTGTGTGTGTGTCCCTCCATCGCTGTGTGTGTGTGTGTGTCCCTCCCTCGCTGTGTGTGTGTCCCTCCCTCGCTGTGTGTGTGTGGGTCCCTCCCTCGCTGTGTGTGTGTGGGTCCCTCCCTCGCTGTGTGTGTGTGTGTGTGTGTGTCCCTCCCTCGCTGTGTGTGTGTGTGTCCCTCCCTCGCTGTGTGTGTGTGTGTGTGTGTGTCCCTCCCTCGCTGTGTGTGTGTGTGTCCCTCCCTCGCTGTGTGTGTGTCCCTCCCTCGCTGTGTGTGTGTGTGTGTGTGTCCCTCCCTCGCTGTGTGTGTGTGTGTCCCTCCCTCGCTGTGTGTGTGTGTGTCCCTCCCTCGCTGTGTGTGTGTGTGTGTGTGTGTGTGTGTCCCTCCCTCGCTGTGTGTGTGTGTCCCTCCCTCGCTGTGTGTGTGTGTGTCCCTCCCTCGCTGTGTGTGTCCCTCCCTCGCTGTGTGTGTGTGTCCCTCCCTCGCTGTGTGTGTGTGTCCCTCCCTCGCTGTGTGTGTGTGTGTGTGTGAGTCCCTCCCTCGCTCTGTGTGTGTGTGTGTGTGTGTGTCCCTCCCTCGCTGTGTGTGTGTGTGTCCCTCCCTCGCTGTGTGTGCGTCCCTCCCTCGCTGTGTGTGTGTGTCCCTCCCTCGCTGTGTGTGTGTGTCCCTCCCTCGCTGTGTGTGTGTGTGTCCCTCCCTCGCTGTGTGTGCGTCCCTCCCTCGCTGTGTGTGTGTGTCCCTCCCTCGCTGTGTGTGTGTGTGCCCCTCCCTCGCTGTGTGTGTGTCCCTCCCTCGCTGTGTGTGTGTGTCCCTCCCTCGCTGTGTGTGTGTGTGTCCCTCCCTCGCTGTGTGTGTGTGTGTCCCTCCCTCGCTGTGTGTGTGTGTGTCCCTCCCTCGCTGTGTGTGTGTGTGCCCCTCCCTCGCTGTGTGTGTGTCCATCCCTCGCTGTGTGAGTGTGTCCCTCCCTCGCTGTGTGTGTGTGTGTGTCCCTCCCTCGCTTTGTGAGTGTGTCCGTCCCACGCTGTGTGTGTGTGTGTGTCCCTCCCTCGCTGTGTGTGTGTGTGTCCCTCCCTCGCTGTGTGTGTGTGTGTCCCTCCCTCGCTGTGTGTGTGTCCCTCCCTCGCTGTGTGTGTATGTGTGTCCCTCCCTCGCTGTGTGTGTGCCCCTCCCTCGCTGTGTGTGTGTCCCTCCCTCGCTGTGTGTGTGTCCCTCCCTCGCTGTGTGTGTGCCCCTCCCTCGCTGTGTGTGTGCCCCTCCCTCGCTGTGTGTGTGTCCCTCCCTCGCTGTGAGTGTGGGTCCCTCCCTCGCTGTGTGTGTGTGGGTCCCTCCCTCGCTGTTTGTGTGTCCCTCCCTCGCTGTGAGTGTGTGTGTCCCTCCCTCGCTGTGTGTGTGTGTCCCTCCCTCGCTGTGTGTGTGTGTCCCTCCCTCGCTGTGTGAGTGTGTGTCCCTCCCTCGCTGTGTGTGTGTGTCCCTCCCTCGCTGTGTGTGTGTGTGTCCCTCCCTCGCTGTGTGTGTGTGTGTCCCTCCCTCGCTGTGTGTGTGTGTGTCCCTCCCTCGCTGTGTGTGTGTGTGTCCCTCCCTCGCTGTGTGTGTGTGTGTCCCTCCCTCGCTGTGTGTGTGTGTGTCCCTCCCTCGCTGTGAGTGTGTGTCCCTCCCTCGCTGTGTGTGTGTGTCCCTCCCTCGCTGTGTGTGTGTGTCCCTCCCTCGCTGTGAGTGTGTGTCCCTCCCTCGCTGTGAGTGTGTGTCCCTCCCTCGCTGTGTGTGTGTCCCTCCCTCGCTGTGTGTGTGTGTGTCCCTCCCTCGCTGTGTGTGTGTGTGTCCCTCCCTCGCTGTGAGTGTGTGTCCCTCCCTCGCTGTGTGTGTGTCCCTCCCTCGCTGTGTGTGTGCCCCTCCCTCGCTGTGTGTGTGTCCCTCCCTCGCTGTGAGTGTGTGTCCCTCCCTTGCTGTGTGTGTGTGAGTCCCTCCCTCGCTGTTTGTGTGTCCCTCCCTCGCTGTGTGTGTGTGGGTCCCTCCCTCGCTGTTTGTGTGTCCCTCCCTCGCTGTGTGTGTGTGTCCCTCCCTCGCTGTATGTGTGTGTCCCTCCCTCGCTGTGTGTGTGTGTCCCTCCCTCGCTGTGTGAGTGTGTGTCCCTCCCTCGCTGTGTGTGTGTGTCCCTCCCTCGCTGTGTGTGTGTGTGTCCCTCCCTCGCTGTGTGTGTGTGTCCCTCCCTCGCTGTGTGTGTGTGTGTCCCTCCCTCGCTGTGTGTGTGTGTGTCCCTCCCTCGCTGTGAGTGTGTGTCCCTCCCTCGCTGTGTGTGTGTGTCCCTCCCTCGCTGTGTGTGTGTGTGTCCCTCCCTTGCTGTGTGTGTGTGTGTCCCTCCCTCGCTGTGTGTGTGTCCCTCCCTCGCTGTGTGTGTGTGTCCCTTCCTCGCTGTGTGTGTGTCCCTCCCTCGCTGTGTGTGTGTGTCCCTCCCTCGCTGTGTGTGTGTGTGCCCCTCCCTCGCTGTGTGTGTGTCCCTCCCTCGCTGTGTGAGTGTGTCCCTCCCTCGCTGTGTGTGTGTGTCCCTCCCTCGCTGTGTGTGTGTGTGTCCCTCCCTCGCTGTGTGTGTGTGTCCCTCCCTCGCTGTGTGTGTGTGTGTCCCTCCCTCGCTGTGTGTGTGTGTGTCCCTCCCTCGCTGTGAGTGTGTGTCCCTCCCTCGCTGTGTGTGTGTGTCCCTCCCTCGCTGTGTGTGTGTGTGTCCCTCCCTTGCTGTGTGTGTGTGTGTCCCTCCCTCGCTGTGTGTGTGTCCCTCCCTCGCTGTGTGTGTGTGTCCCTTCCTCGCTGTGTGTGTGTCCCTCCCTCGCTGTGTGTGTGTGTCCCTCCCTCGCTGTGTGTGTGTGTGCCCCTCCCTCGCTGTGTGTGTGTCCCTCCCTCGCTGTGTGAGTGTGTCCCTCCCTCGCTGTGTGTGTGTGTGTCCCTCCCTCGCTTTGTGAGTGTGTCCCTCCCTCGCTGTGTGTGTGTGTGTGTCCCTCCCTCGCTGTGTGTGTGTGTGTCCCTCCCTCGCTGTGTGTGTGTGTGTCCCTCCCTCGCTGTGTGTGTGTCCCTCCCTCGCTGTGTGTGTATGTGTGTCCCTCCCTCGCTGTGTGTGTGTCCCTCCCTCGCTGTGTGTGTGCCCCTCCCTCGCTGTGTGTGTGTCCCTCCCTCGCTGTGTGTGTGTCCCTCCCTCGCTGTGTGTGTGCCCCTCCCTCGCTGTGTGTGTGCCCCTCCCTCGCTGTGTGTGTGTCCCTCCCTCGCTGTGAGTGTGTGTCCCTCCCTCGCTGTGTGTGTGTGGGTCCCTCCCTCGCTGTTTGTGTGTCCCTCCCTCGCTGTGAGTGTGTGGGTCCCTCCCTCGCTGTTTGTGTGTCCCTCCCTCGCTGTGAGTGTGTGTGTCCCTCCCTCGCTGTGTGTGTGTGTCCCTCCCTCGCTGTGTGTGTGTGTCCCTCCCTCGCTGTGTGTGTGTGTCCCTCCCTCGCTGTGTGAGTGTGTGTCCCTCCCTCGCTGTGTGTGTGTGTCCCTCCCTCGCTGTGTGTGTGTGTGTCCCTCCCTCGCTGTGTGTGTGTGTGTCCCTCCCTCGCTGTGTGTGTCCCTCCCTCGCTGTGAGTGTGTGTCCCTCCCTCGCTGTGAGTGTGTGTCCCTCCCTCGCTGTGAGTGTGTGTCCCTCCCTCGCTGTGAGTGTGTGTCCCTCCCTCGCTGTGTGTGTGTGTGTCCCTCTCTCGCTGTGTGTGTGTGTGTGTCCCTCCCTCGCTGTGTGTGTGTGTGTCCCTCCCTCGCTGTGAGTGTGTGTGTCCCTCCCTCGCTGTGAGTGTGTGTGTCCCTCCCTCGCTGTGAGTGTGTGTCCCTCCCTCGCTGTGTGTGTGTGTGTCCCTCCCTCGCTGTGTGTGTGTGTGTCCCTCCCTCGCTGTGTGTGTGTGTGTCCCTCCCTCGCTGTGTGTGTGTGTGTCCCTCCCTCGCTGTGTGTGTGTGTACCTCCCTCGCTCTCTGTGTGTGTCCCTCCCTCGCTGTGTGTGTCCCTCCCTTGCTGTGTGTGTGTGTGTCCCTCCCTCGCTGTGTGTGTGTGTGTCCCTCCCTCGCTGTGTGTGTGTGTCCCTCCCTCGCTGTGTGTGTGTGTCCCTCCCTCGCTGTGTGTGTGTCCCTCCCTCGCTGTGTGTGTGTGTCCCTCCCTCGCTGTGTGTGTGTGTGTCCCTCCCTCGCTGTGTGTGTGTGTCCCTCCCTCGCTGTGTGTGTGTGTGTCCCTCCCTCGCTGTGTGTGTGTGTCCCTCCCTCGCTGTGTGTGTGTGTGTCTCTCCCTCGCTGTGTGTGTGTGTGTCCCTCCCTCGCTGTGTGTGTGTGTCCCTCCCTCGCTGTGTGTGTGTCCCTCCCTCGCTGTGTGTGTGTGTGTGTCCCTCCCTCGCTGTGTGTGTGTGTGTCCCTCCCTCGCTGTGTGTGTGTGTGTCCCTCCCTCGCTGTGTGTGTGTGTGTCCCTCCCTCGCTGTGTGTGTGTGTGTCCCTCCCTCGCTGTGTGTGTGTGTGTCCCTCCCTCGCTGTGTGTGTGTGTCCCTCCCTCGCTGTGTGTGTGTGTGTCCCTCCCTCGCTGTGTGTGTGTGTGTCCCTCCCTCGCTGTGTGTGTGTGTGTCCCTCCCTCGCTGTGTGTGTGTGTGTGTGTGTGTCCCTCCCTCGCTGTGTGTGTGTGTGTGTGTCCCTCCCTCGCTGTGTGTGTGTGTGTCCCTCCCTCGCTGTGTGTGTGTGTGTCCCTCTCTCGCTGTGTGTGTGTGTGTGTCCCTCCCTCGCTGTGTGTGTGTGTGTCCCTCCATCGCTGTGTGTGTGTGTGTGTCCCTCCCTCGCTGTGTGTGTGTGTGTGTCCCTCCCTCGCTGTGTGTGTGTGTGTCCCTCCATCGCTGTGTGTGTGTGTGTCCCTCCCTCGCTGTGTGTGTGTGTGTCCCTCCCTCGCTGTGTGTGTGTGTGTCCCTCCCTCGCTGTGTGTGTGTGTCCCTCCCTCGCTGTGTGTGTGTGTGTCCCTCCCTCGCTGTGTGTGTGTGTGTCCCTCCCTCGCTGTGTGTGTGTGTGTCCCTCCCTCGCTGTGTGTGTGTGTGTGTGTGTGTGTCCCTCCCTCGCTGTGTGTGTGTGTGTGTGTGTCCCTCCCTCGCTGTGTGTGTGTGTGTCCCTCCCTCGCTGTGTGTGTGTGTGTCCCTCCCTCGCTGTGTGTGTGTGTGTCCCTCTCTCGCTGTGTGTTTGTGTGTGTCCCTCCCTCGCTGTGTGTGTGTGTGTCCCTCCATCGCTGTGTGTGTGTGTGTGTGTCCCTCCCTCGCTGTGTGTGTGTGTGTGTCCCTCCCTCGCTGTGTGTGTGTGTGTCCCTCCATCGCTGTGTGTGTGTGTGTGTCCCTCCCTCGCTGTGTGTGTGTCCCTCCCACGCTGTGTGTGTGTGGGTCCCTCCCTCGCTGTGTGTGTGTGGGTCCCTCCCTCGCTGTGTGTGTGTGTGTGTGTGTGTCCCTCCCTCGCTGTGTGTGTGTGTGTCCCTCCCTCGCTGTGTGTGTGTGTGTGTGTGTGTCCCTCCCTCGCTGTGTGTGTGTGTGTCCCTCCCTCGCTGTGTGTGTGTCCCTCCCTCGCTGTGTGTGTGTGTGTGTGTGTCCCTCCCTCGCTGTGTGTGTGTGTGTCCCTCCCTCGCTGTGTGTGTGTGTGTCCCTCCCTCGCTGTGTGTGTGTGTGTGTGTGTGTGTGTCCCTCCCTCGCTGTGTGTGTGTGTCCCTCCCTCGCTGTGTGTGTGTGTGTCCCTCCCTCGCTGTGTGTGTCCCTCCCTCGCTGTGTGTGTGTGTCCCTCCCTCGCTGTGTGTGTGTGTCCCTCCCTCGCTGTGTGTGTGTGTGTGTGTGAGTCCCTCCCTCGCTCTGTGTGTGTGTGTGTGTGTGTCCCTCCCTCGCTGTGTGTGTGTGTGTCCCTCCCTCGCTGTGTGTGCGTCCCTCCCTCGCTGTGTGTGTGTCCCTCCCTCGCTGTGTGTGTGTGTCCCTCCCTCGCTGTGTGTGTGTGTGTCCCTCCCTCGCTGTGTGTGCGTCCCTCCCTCGCTGTGTGTGTGTGTCCCTCCCTCGCTGTGTGTGTGTGTGCCCCTCCCTCGCTGTGTGTGTGTCCCTCCCTCGCTGTGTGTGTGTGTCCCTCCCTCGCTGTGTGTGTGTGTGTCCCTCCCTCGCTGTGTGTGTGTGTGTCCCTCCCTCGCTGTGTGTGTGTGTGTCCCTCCCTCGCTGTGTGTGTGTGTGCCCCTCCCTCGCTGTGTGTGTGTCCATCCCTCGCTGTGTGAGTGTGTCCCTCCCTCGCTGTGTGTGTGTGTGTGTCCCTCCCTCGCTTTGTGAGTGTGTCCGTCCCACGCTGTGTGTGTGTGTGTGTCCCTCCCTCGCTGTGTGTGTGTGTGTCCCTCCCTCGCTGTGTGTGTGTGTGTCCCTCCCTCGCTGTGTGTGTGTCCCTCCCTCGCTGTGTGTGTATGTGTGTCCCTCCCTCGCTGTGTGTGTGCCCCTCCCTCGCTGTGTGTGTGTCCCTCCCTCGCTGTGTGTGTGTCCCTCCCTCGCTGTGTGTGTGCCCCTCCCTCGCTGTGTGTGTGCCCCTCCCTCGCTGTGTGTGTGTCCCTCCCTCGCTGTGAGTGTGGGTCCCTCCCTCGCTGTGTGTGTGTGGGTCCCTCCCTCGCTGTTTGTGTGTCCCTCCCTCGCTGTGAGTGTGTGTGTCCCTCCCTCGCTGTGTGTGTGTGTCCCTCCCTCGCTGTGTGTGTGTGTCCCTCCCTCGCTGTGTGTGTGTGTCCCTCCCTCGCTGTGTGAGTGTGTGTCCCTCCCTCGCTGTGTGTGTGTGTCCCTCCCTCGCTGTGTGTGTGTGTGTCCCTCCCTCGCTGTGTGTGTGTGTGTCCCTCCCTCGCTGTGTGTGTGTGTGTCCCTCCCTCGCTGTGTGTGTGTGTGTCCCTCCCTCGCTGTGTGTGTGTGTGTCCCTCCCTCGCTGTGTGTGTGTGTGTCCCTCCCTCGCTGTGTGTGTGTGTGTCCCTCCCTCGCTGTGAGTGTGTGTCCCTCCCTCGCTGTGTGTGTGTGTCCCTCCCTCGCTGTGTGTGTGTGTCCCTCCCTCGCTGTGAGTGTGTGTCCCTCCCTCGCTGTGAGTGTGTGTCCCTCCCTCGCTGTGTGTGTGTCCCTCCCTCGCTGTGTGTGTGTGTGTCCCTCCCTCGCTGTGTGTGTGTGTGTCCCTCCCTCGCTGTGAGTGTGTGTCCCTCCCTCGCTGTGTGTGTGTCCCTCCCTCGCTGTGTGTGTGCCCCTCCCTCGCTGTGTGTGTGTCCCTCCCTCGCTGTGAGTGTGTGTCCCTCCCTTGCTGTGTGTGTGTGAGTCCCTCCCTCGCTGTTTGTGTGTCCCTCCCTCGCTGTGTGTGTGTGGGTCCCTCCCTCGCTGTTTGTGTGTCCCTCCCTCGCTGTGTGTGTGTGTCCCTCCCTCGCTGTGTGTGTGTGTCCCTCCCTCGCTGTGTGTGTGTGTCCCTCCCTCGCTGTGTGAGTGTGTGTCCCTCCCTCGCTGTGTGTGTGTGTCCCTCCCTCGCTGTGTGTGTGTGTGTCCCTCCCTCGCTGTGTGTGTGTGTCCCTCCCTCGCTGTGTGTGTGTGTGTCCCTCCCTCGCTGTGTGTGTGTGTGTGTCCCTCCCTCGCTGTGAGTGTGTGTCCCTCCCTCGCTGTGTGTGTGTGTCCCTCCCTCGCTGTGTGTGTGTGTGTCCCTCCCTTGCTGTGTGTGTGTGTGTCCCTCCCTCGCTGTGTGTGTGTCCCTCCCTCGCTGTGTGTGTGTGTCCCTTCCTCGCTGTGTGTGTGTCCCTCCCTCGCTGTGTGTGTGTGTCCCTCCCTCGCTGTGTGTGTGTGTGCCCCTCCCTCGCTGTGTGTGTGTCCCTCCCTCGCTGTGTGAGTGTGTCCCTCCCTCGCTGTGTGTGTGTGTGTCCCTCCCTCGCTTTGTGAGTGTGTCCCTCCCTCGCTGTGTGTGTGTGTGTGTCCCTCCCTCGCTGTGTGTGTGTGTGTCCCTCCCTCGGTGTGTGTGTGTGTGTCCCTCCCTCGCTGTGTGTGTGTCCCTCCCTCGCTGTGTGTGTATGTGTGTCCCTCCCTCGCTGTGTGTGTGTCCCTCCCTCGCTGTGTGTGTGTCCCTCCCTCGCTGTGTGTGTGCCCCTCCCTCGCTGTGTGTGTGTCCCTCCCTCGCTGTGTGTGTGCCCCTCCCTCGCTGTGTGTGTGCCCCTCCCTCGCTGTGTGTGTGTCCCTCCCTCGCTGTGAGTGTGTGTCCCTCCCTCGCTGTGTGTGTGTGGGTCCCTCCCTCGCTGTTTGTGTGTCCCTCCCTCGCTGTGAGTGTGTGGGTCCCTCCCTCGCTGTTTGTGTGTCCCTCCCTCGCTGTGAGTGTGTGTGTCCCTCCCTCGCTGTGTGTGTGTGTCCCTCCCTCGCTGTGTGTGTGTGTCCCTCCCTCGCTGTGTGTGTGTGTCCCTCCCTCGCTGTGTGAGTGTGTGTCCCTCCCTCGCTGTGTGTGTGTGTCCCTCCCTCGCTGTGTGTGTGTGTGTCCCTCCCTCGCTGTGTGTGTGTGTGTCCCTCCCTCGCTGTGTGTGTCCCTCCCTCGCTGTGAGTGTGTGTCCCTCCCTCGCTGTGAGTGTGTGTCCCTCCCTCGCTGTGAGTGTGTGTCCCTCCCTCGCTGTGTGTGTGTGTGTCCCTCTCTCGCTGTGTGTGTGTGTGTGTCCCTCCCTCGCTGTGTGTGTGTGTGTCCCTCCCTCGCTGTGAGTGTGTGTCCCTCCCTCGCTGTGTGTGTGTCCCTCCCTCGCTGTGTGTGTGCCCCTCCCTCGCTGTGTGTGTGTCCCTCCCTCGCTGTGTGTGTGTCCCTCCCTCGCTGTGAGTGTGTGTCCCTCCCTTGCTGTGTGTGTGTGAGTCCCTCCCTCGCTGTTTGTGTGTCCCTCCCTCGCTGTGTGTGTGTGGGTCCCTCCCTCGCTGTTTGTGTGTCCCTCCCTCGCTGTGTGTGTGTGTCCCTCCCTCGCTGTGTGTGTGTGTCCCTCCCTCGCTGTGTGTGTGTGTCCCTCCCTCGCTGTGTGAGTGTGTGTCCCTCCCTCGCTGTGTGTGTGTGTCCCTCCCTCGCTGTGTGTGTGTGTGTCCCTCCCTCGCTGTGTGTGTGTGTCCCTCCCTCGCTGTGTGTGTGTGTGTCCCTCCCTCGCTGTGTGTGTGTGTGTCCCTCCCTCGCTGTGAGTGTGTGTCCCTCCCTCGCTGTGTGTGTGTGTCCCTCCCTCGCTGTGTGTGTGTGTGTCCCTCCCTTGCTGTGTGTGTGTGTGTCCCTCCCTCGCTGTGTGTGTGTCCCTCCCTCGCTGTGTGTGTGTGTCCCTTCCTCGCTGTGTGTGTGTCCCTCCCTCGCTGTGTGTGTGTGTGTGTCCCTCCCTCGCTGTGTGTGTGTGTCCCTCCCTCGCTGTGTGTGTGTGTGTGTGTCCCTCCCTCGCTGTGTGTGTGTGTGTGCCCCTCCCTCGCTGTTTGTGTGTCCCTCCCTCGCTTTGTGTGTGTGTCCCTCCCTCGCTGTGTGTGTGTGTCCCTCCCTCGCTGTGTGTGTGTGTCCCTCCCTCGCTGTGTGAGTGTGTGTCCCTCCCTCGCTGTGTGTGTGTGTCCCTCCCTCGCTGTGTGTGTGTGGGTCCCTCCCTCGCTGTTTGTGTGTCCCTCCCTCGCTGTGTGTGTGTGTCCCTCCCTCGCTGTGTGTGTCTGTGTCCCTCCCTCGCTGTGTGTGTCTGTGTCCCTCCCTCGCTGTGTGAGTGTGTGTCCCTCCCTCGCTGTGTGTGTGTGTCCCTCCCTCGCTGTGTGTGTGTGTGTCCCTCCCTCGCTGTGTGTGTGCCCCTCCCTCGCTGTGTGTGTGTCCCTCCCTCGCTGTGTGTGTGTCCCTCCCTCGCTGTGAGTGTGTGTCCCTCCCTTGCTGTGTGTGTGTGAGTCCCTCCCTCGCTGTTTGTGTGTCCCTCCCTCGCTGTGTGTGTGTGGGTCCCTCCCTCGCTGTTTGTGTGTCCCTCCCTCGCTGTGTGTGTGTGTCCCTCCCTCGCTGTGTGTGTGTGTCCCTCCCTCGCTGTGTGTGTGTGTCCCTCCCTCGCTGTGTGAGTGTGTGTCCCTCCCTCGCTGTGTGTGTGTGTCCCTCCCTCGCTGTGTGTGTGTGTGTCCCTCCCTCGCTGTGTGTGTGTGTCCCTCCCTCGCTGTGTGTGTGTGTGTCCCTCCCTCGCTGTGTGTGTGTGTGTCCCTCCCTCGCTGTGAGTGTGTGTCCCTCCCTCGCTGTGTGTGTGTGTCCCTCCCTCGCTGTGTGTGTGTGTGTCCCTCCCTTGCTGTGTGTGTGTGTGTCCCTCCCTCGCTGTGTGTGTGTCCCTCCCTCGCTGTGTGTGTGTGTCCCTTCCTCGCTGTGTGTGTGTCCCTCCCTCGCTGTGTGTGTGTGTGTGTCCCTCCCTCGCTGTGTGTGTGTGTCCCTCCCTCGCTGTGTGTGTGTGTGTGTGTCCCTCCCTCGCTGTGTGTGTGTGTGTGCCCCTCCCTCGCTGTTTGTGTGTCCCTCCCTCGCTTTGTGTGTGTGTCCCTCCCTCGCTGTGTGTGTGTGTCCCTCCCTCGCTGTGTGTGTGTGTCCCTCCCTCGCTGTGTGAGTGTGTGTCCCTCCCTCGCTGTGTGTGTGTGTCCCTCCCTCGCTGTGTGTGTGTGGGTCCCTCCCTCGCTGTTTGTGTGTCCCTCCCTCGCTGTGTGTGTGTGTCCCTCCCTCGCTGTGTGTGTCTGTGTCCCTCCCTCGCTGTGTGTGTCTGTGTCCCTCCCTCGCTGTGTGAGTGTGTGTCCCTCCCTCGCTGTGTGTGTGTGTCCCTCCCTCGCTGTGTGTGTGTGTGTCCCTCCCTCGCTGTGTGTGTGTGTCCCTCCCTCGCTGTGTGTGTGTGTGTCCCTCCCTCGCTGTGTGTGTGTGTGTCCCTCCCTCGCTGTGAGTGTGTGTCCCTCCCTCGCTGTGTGTGTGTGTCCCTCCCTCGCTGTGTGTGTGTGTGTCCCTCCCTTGCTGTGTGTGTGTGTGTCCCTCCCTCGCTGTGTGTGTGTCCCTCCCTCGCTGTGTGTGTGTGTCCCTTCCTCGCTGTGTGTGTGTCCCTCCCTCGCTGTGTGTGTGTGTCCCTCCCTCGCTGTGTGTGTGTGTGTGTCCCTCCCTCGCTGTGTGTGTGTGTCCCTCCCTCGCTGTGTGTGTGTGTGTGTGTCCCTCCCTCGCTGTGTGTGTGTGTGTGCCCCTCCCTCGCTGTTTGTGTGTCCCTCCCTCGCTTTGTGTGTGTGTCCCTCCCTCGCTGTGTGTGTGTGTCCCTCCCTCGCTGTGTGTGTGTGTCCCTCCCTCGCTGTGTGAGTGTGTGTCCCTCCCTCGCTGTGTGTGTGTGTCCCTCCCTCGCTGTGAGTGTGTGTCCCTCCCTCGCTGTGTGTGTGTGTGTCCCTCCCTCGCTGTGTGTGTGTGTCCCTCCCTCGCTGTGTGTGTCTGTGTCCCTCCCTCGCTGTGTGTGTCTGTGTCCCTCCCTCGCTGTGTGTGTGTGTGTCCCTCCCTCGCTGTGTGTGTGTGTCCCTCCCTCGCTGTGTGTGTGTGTGTCCCTCCCTCGCTGTGTGTGTGTGTGTCCCTCCCTCGCTGTGTGTGTGTGTGTCCCTCCCTCGCTGTGTGTGTGTGTGTGTCCCTCCCTCGCTGTGTGTGTGTGTGTCCCTCCCTCGCGTGTGTGTGTGTGTCCCTCCCTCGCTGTGTGTGTGTGTGTGTGTCCCTCCCTCGCTGTGTGTGTGTGTGTGTCCCTCCCTCGCTGTGTGTGTGTGTGTGTCCCTCCCTCGCTGTGTGTGTGTGTGTGTCCCTCCCTCGCTGTGTGTGTGTGTGTGTCCCTCCCTCGCTGTGTGTGTGTGTGTCCCTCCCTCGCTGTGTGTGTGTGTGTCCCTCCCTCGCTGTGTGTGTGTGTGTCCCTCCCTCGCTGTGTGTGTGTGTCCCTCCCTCGCTGTGTGTGTGTGTGTGTCCCTCCCTCGCTGTGAGTGTGTGTGTCCCTCCCTCGCTGTGTGTGAGTGTGTGTCCCTCCCTCGCTGTGTGTGTGTGTCCCTCCCTCGCTGTGTGTGTGTGTCCCTCCCTCGCTGTGTGTGTGTGTCCCTCCCTCGCTGTGTGTGTGTGTGCCCCTCCCTCGCTGTGTGTGTGTCCCTCCCTCGCTGTGTGTGTGTGTGTCCCTCCCTCGCTGTGTGTGAGTGTGTGTCCCTCCCTCGCTGTGTGTGTGTGTCCCTCCCTCGCTGTGTGTGTGTGTCCCTCCCTCGCTGTGTGTGTGTGTGTGTGTGCCCCTCCCTCGCTGTGTGTGTGTCCCTCCCTCGCTGTGAGTGTGTGTCCCTCCCTCGCTGTGAGTGTGTGTCCCTCCCTCGCTGTGTGTGTGTGTGTCCCTCCCTCGCTGTGTGTGTGTGTGTCCCTCCCTCGCTGTGAGTGTGTGTCGCTCCCTCGCTGCGTGTGTGTGTCCCTCCCTCGCTGTGTGTGTGTGTCGCTCCCTCGCTGTGTGTGTGTGTCCCTCCCTCGCTGTGAGTGTGTGTGTCCCTCCCTCGCTGTGTGTGTGTGTGTCCCACCCTCGCTGTGTGTGTGTGTCCCTCCCTCGCTGTGTGTGTGTGTCCCTCCCTCGCTGTGTGTGTGTCCCTCCCTCGGTGTGTGTGTGTGTGTCCCTCCCTCGCTGTGTGAGTGTGTGTCCCTCCCTCGCTGTGTGTGTGTGTCCCTCCCTCGCTGTGTGTGTGTGTGTGTCCCTCCCTCGCTGTGTGTGTGTGTGTGTCCCTCCCTCGCTGTGTGTGTGTGTCCCTCCCTCGCTGTGAGTGTGTGTGTCCCTCCCTCGCTGTGTGTGTGTGTCCCTCCCTCGCTGTGAGTGTGTGTGTGTGTCCCTCCCTCGGTGTGTGTGTGTGTGTCCCTCCCTCGCTGTGTGAGTGTGTGTCCCTCCCTCGCTGTGTGTGTGTGTCCCTCCCTCGCTGTGAGTGTGTGTGTGTGTCCCTCCCTCGCTGTGTGTGAGTGTCCCTCCCTCGCTGTGAGTGTGTGTGTCCCTCCCTCGCTGTGTGTGTGTGTGTCCCTCCCTCGCAGTGTGTGTGTGTCCCTCCCTCGCTGTGTGTGTGTGTGTCCCTCCCTCGGTGTGTGTGTGTGTGTCCCTCCCTCGCTGTGTGAGTGTGTGTCCCTCCCTCGCTGTGTGTGTGTGTCCCTCCCTCGCTGTGTGTGTGTGTGTCCCTCCCTCGCTGTGAGTGTGTCCCTCCCTCGCTGTGAGTGAGTGTGTGTGTCCCTCCCTCGCTGTGAGTGTGTGTGTCCCTCCCTCGCTGTGTGTGTGTCCCTCCCTCGCTGTGAGTGTGCGTGTGTCCCTCCCTCGCTGTGTGTGTGTGTGTGCTCCTCCCTCGCTGTGTGTGTGTGTCGCTCCCTCGCTGTGTGTGTGTGTGTCCCTCCCTCGCTGTGTGTGTGTGTCCCTCCCTCGCTGTGTGTGTGTGTGTCCCACCCTCGCTGTGTGTGTGTGTCCCTCCCTCGCTGTGTGTGTGTGTCCCTCCCTCGCTGTGTGTGTGTCCCTCCCTCGGTGTGTGTGTGTGTGTCCCTCCCTCGCTGTGTGAGTGTGTGTCCCTCCCTCGCTGTGTGTGTGTGTCCCTCCCTCGCTGTGTGTGTGTGTGTCCCTCCCTCGCTGTGTGTGTGTGTGTCCCTCCCTCGCTGTGTGTGTGTGTGTGTCCCTCCCTCGCTGTGTGTGTGTGTCCCTCCCTCGCTGTGTGTGTGTGTCCCTCCCTCGCTGTGTGTGTGTGTGTCCCTCCATCGCTCTGTGTGTGTCCCTCCTTCGCTGTGAGCATGTGTCCCTCCATCGCTGTGTGTGTGTGTCCCTCCCTCGCTGTGTGTGTGTGTCCCTCCCTCGCTGTGTGTGTGTGTCCCTCCCTCGCTGTGTGTGTGTCCCTCCCTCGCTGTGTGTGTGTCCCTCACTCGCTGTGTGTGTGTCCCTCGCTCGCTGTGTGTGTGTGTGTGTCCCTCCCTCGCTGTGAGTGTGTGTCCCTCCCTCGCTGTGAGTGTGTGTCCCTCCCTCGCTGTGTGTGTGTGTGTGTCCCTCCCTCGCTGTGAGTGTGTGTGTCCCTCCCTCGCTGTGTGTGTGTGTGTCCTTCCCTCGCTGTGTGTGTGTGTGTCCCTCTCTCGCTGTGTGTGTGTGTCCCTCCCTCGCTGTGTGTGTGTCCCTCCCTCGCTGTGTGTGTGTGTCCCTCCCTCGCTGTGTGTGTGTGTCCCTCCCTCGCTGTGTGTGAGTGTGTGTGTCCCTCCCTCGCTGTGTGTGTGTGTCCCTCCCTCGCTGTGTGTGTGTGTCCATCCCTCGCTGTGTGTGTGTGTCCCTCCCTCGCTGTGTGTGTGTGTGTCCCTCCCTCGCTGTGTGTGTGTGTCCCTCCCTCGCTGTGTGTGTGTGTGTCCCTCCCTCGCTGTGTGTGTGTGTGTCCCTCCCTCGCTGTGTGAGTGTGTGTCCCTCCCTCGCTGTGTGTGTCCCTCCCTCGCTGTGTGTGTGTGTGTCCCTCCCTCGCTGTGTGTGTGTGTCCCTCCCTCGCTGTGTGTGTGTGTCCCTCCCTCGCTGTGTGTGTGTGTGTCCCTCCCTCGCTGTGTGTGTCCCTCCCTCGCTGTGTGTGTGTGTCCCTCCCTCGCTGTGTGTGTGTGTCCCTCCCTCGCTGTGTGTGTGTGTGTGTCCCTCCCTCGCTGTGTGTGTGTGTGTCCCTCCCTCGCTGTGTGAGTGTGTGTCCCTCCCTCGCTGTGTGTGTGTCCCTCCCTCGCTGTGTGTGTGTGTGTCCCTCCCTCGCTGTGTGTGTGTGTGTCCCTCCCTCGCTGTGTGTGTGTGTGTCCCTCCCTCGCTGTGTGTGTGTGTCCCTCCCTCGCTGTGTGTGTGTGTGTCCCTCCCTCGCTCTGTGTGTGTCCCTCCTTCGCTGTGAGCATGTGTCCCTCCCTCGCTTTGTGTGTGTGTCCCTCCCTCGCTGTGTGTGTGTGTCCCTCCCTCGCTGTGTGTGTGTCCCTCCCTCGCTGTGTGTGTGTGACCCTCCCTCGCTGTATGTGTGTCCCTCCCTCGCTTTGTGTGTGTGTCCCTCCCTCGCTGTGTGTGTGTCCCTCCCTCGCTGTGTGTGTGTGTGTGTCCCTCCCTCGCTGTGAGTGTGTGTCCCTCCCTCGCTGTGAGTGTGTGTCCCTCCCTCGCTGTGTGTGTGTGTGTGTCCCTCCCTCGCTGTGAGTGTGTGTGTCCCTCCCTCGCTGTGTGTGTGTGTGTCCTTCCCTCGCTGTGTGTGTGTGTGTCCGTCTCTCGCTGTGTGTGTGTGTCCCTCCCTCGCTGTGTGTGTGCGTCCCTCCCTCGCTGTGTGTGTGTGTCCCTCCCTCGCTGTGTGTGTGTGTCCATCCCTCGCTGTGTGTGTGTGTCCCTCCCTCGCTGTGTGTGTGTGTCCATCCCTCGCTGTGTGTGTGTGTCCCTCCCTCGCTGTGTGTGTGTGTGTCCCTCCCTCGCTGTGTGTGTCCCTCCCTCGCTGTGTGTGTGTGTGTCCCTCCCTCGCTGTGTGTGTGTGTCCCTCCCTCGCTGTGTGTGTGTGTCCCTCCCTCGCTGTGTGTGTGTGTGTCCCTCCCTCGCTGTGTGTGTCCCTCCCTCGCTGTGTGTGTGTGTCCCTCCCTCGCTGTGTGTGTGTGTCCCTCCCTCGCTGTGTGTGTGTGTCCCTCCCTCGCTGTGTGTGTGTGTGTGTGTCCCTCCCTCGCTGTGTGTGTGTGTCCCTCCCTCGCTGTGTGTGTGTGTGTGTGTCCCTCCCTCGCTGTGTGTGTGTGTCCCTCCCTCGCTGTGTGTGTGTGTCCCTCCCTCGCTGTGTGTGTGTGTCCCTCCCTCGCTGTGTGTGTGTGTGTCCCTCCCTCGCTGTGTGTGTCCCTCCCTCGCTGTGTGTGTGTGAGTCCCTCCCTCGCTGTGTGAGTGTGTGTCCCTCCCTCGCTGTGTGTGTGTGTGTCCCTCCCTCGCTGTGTGTGTGTGTGTGTCCTTCCCTCGCTGTGTGTGTGTGTGTGTCCCTCCCTCGCTGTGTGTGTGTGTGTGTCCTTCCCTCGCTGTGTGTGTGTGTGTGTCCCTCCCTCGCTGTGTGTGTGTGTGTGTCCCTCCCTCGCTGTGTGTGTGTGTGTGTCCCTCCCTCGCTGTGTGTGTGTGTGTGTCCTTCCCTCGCTGTGTGTGTGTGTGTGTCCCTCCCTCGCTGTGTGTGTGTGTGTCCCTCCCTCGCTGTGTGTGTGTGTGTCCCTCCCTCGCTGTGAGTGTGTGTCCCTCCCTCGCTGTGTGTGTGTGTCCCTCCCTCGCTGTGTGTGTGTGTCCCTCCCTCGCTGTGTGAGTGTGTCCCTCCCTCGCTGTGTGTGTGTGTGTCCCTCCCTCGCTGTGTGTGTGTGTGTCCCTCCCTCGCTGTGTGAGTGTGTCCCTCCCTCGCTGTGTGTGTGTCCCTCCCTCGCTGTGTGTGTGTGTCCCTCCCTCGCTGTGTGTGTGTGTCCCTCCCTCGCTGTGTGTGTGTGTCCCTCCCTCGCTGTGTGTGAGTGTGTGTGTCCCTCCCTCGCTGTGTGTGTGTGTCCATCCCTCGCTGTGTGTGTGTGTCCCTCCCACGCTGTGTGTGTGTGTGTCCCTCCCTCGCTGTGTGTGTCCCTCCCTCGCTGTGTGTGTGTGTGTCCCTCCCTCGCTGTGTGTGTGTGTCCCTCCCTCGCTGTGTGTGTGTGTCCCTCCCTCGCTGTGTGTGTGTGTGTCCCTCCCTCGCTGTGTGTGTCCCTCCCTCGCTGTGTGTGTGTGTCCCTCCCTCGCTGTGTGTGTGTGTCCCTCCCTCGCTGTGTGTGTGTGTGTCCCTCCCTCGCTGTGTGTGTGTGTGTCCCTCCCTCGCTGTGTGAGTGTGTGTCCCTCCCTCGCTGTGTGTGTGTGTCCCTCCCTCGCTGTGTGTGTGTGTGTCCCTCCCTCGCTGTGTGTGTGTGTGTCCCTCCCTCGCTGTGTGTGTGTGTGTCCCTCCCTCGCTGTGTGTGTGTGTCCCTCCCTCGCTGTGTGTGTGTGTCCCTCCCTCGCTGTGTGTGTGTGTGTCCCTCCCTCGCTGTGTGTGTGTGTGTCCCTCCCTCGCTCTGTGTGTGTCCCACCTTCGCTGTGAGCATGTGTCCCTCCCTCGCTTTGTGTGTGTGTCCCTCCCTCGCTGTGTGTGTGTGTCCCTCCCTCGCTGTGTGTGTGTCCCTCCCTCGCTGTGTGTGTGTGTGTGTCCCTCACTCGCTGTGTGTGTGTGTCCCTCCCTCGCGTGAGTGTGTGTCCCTCACTCGCTGTGTGTGTGTGTGTCCCTCCCTCGCTGTGTGTGTGTGTGTCCCTCCCTCGCTTTGTGTGTGTGTCCCTCCCTCGCTGTGTGTGTGTCCCTCCCTCGCTGTGTGTGTGTGTGTGTCCCTCCCTCGCTGTGAGTGTGTGTCCCTCCCTCGCTGTGAGTGTGTGTCCCTCCCTCGCTGTGTGTGTGTGTGTCCCTCCCTCGCTGTGAGTGTGTGTGTCCCTCCCTCGCTGTGTGTGTGTGTGTCCCTCTCTCGCTGTGTGTGTGTGTCCCTCCCTCGCTGTGTGTGTGTGTCCCTCCCTCGCTGTGTGTGAGTGTGTGTGTCCCTCCCTCGCTGTGTGTGTGTGTCCCTCCCTCGCTGTGTGTGTGTGTGTCCCTCCCTCGCTGTGTGTGTCCCTCCCTCGCTGTGTGTGTGTGTGTCCCTCCCTCGCTGTGTGTGTGTGTCCCTCCCTCGCTGTGTGTGTGTGTGTCCCTCCCTCGCTGTGTGTGTCCCTCCCTCGCTGTGTGTGTGTGTGTCCCTCCCTCGCTGTGTGTGTGTGTCCCTCCCTCGCTGTGTGTGTGTGTGTCCCTCCCTCGCTGTGTGTGTCCCTCCCTCGCTGTGTGTGTGTGTCCCTCCCTCGCTGTGTGTGTGTGTCCCTCCCTCGCTGTGTGTGTGTGTCCCTCCCTCGCTGTGTGTGTGTGTGTGTGTCCCTCCCTCGCTGTGTGTGTGTGTCCCTCCCTCGCTGTGTGTGTGTGTGTCCCTCCCTCGCTGTGTGTGTGTGTCCCTCCCTCGCTGTGTGTGTGTGTCCCTCCCTCGCTGTGTGTGTGTGTCCCTCCCTCGCTGTGTGTGTGTGTGTCCCTCCCTCGCTGTGTGTGTGTGTCCCTCCCTCGCTGTGTGTGTGTGTCCCTCGCTCGCTGTGTGTGTGTGTGTCCCTCCCTCGCTGTGTGTGTGTGTGTCCCTCCCTCGCTGTGTGTGTGTGTGTCCCTCCCTCGCTGTGTGTGTGTGTGTGTCCCTCCCTCGCTGTGAGTGTGTGTCCCTCCCTCGCTGTGTGTGTGTGTGTCCCTCCCTCGCTGTGTGTGTGTGCCTCCCTCGCTGTGTGTGTGTGAGTCCCTCCCTCGCTGTGTGAGTGTGTGTCCCTCCCTCGCTGTGTGTGTGTGTGTCCCTCCCTCGCTGTGTGTGTGTGTGTGTCCCTCCCTCGCTGTGTGAGTGTGTGTCCCTCCCTCGCTGTGTGTGTGTGTGTCCCTCCCTCGCTGTGTGTGTGTGTGTGTCCTTCCCTCGCTGTGTGTGTGTGTGTGTCCCTCCCTCGCTGTGTGTGTGTGTGTCCCTCCCTCGCTGTGTGTGTGTGTGTGTCCCTCCCTCGCTGTGTGTGTGTGTGTGTCCCTCCCTCGCTGTGTGTGTGTGTGTGTCCCTCCCTCGCTGTGTGTGTGTGTGTGTCCCTCCCTCGCTGTGTGTATGTGTGTCCCTCCCTCGCTGTGTGTGTGTGTCCCTCCCTCGCTGTGTGTGTGTCCCTCCCTCGCTGTGTGAGTGTGTCCCTCCCTCGCTGTGTGTGTGTGTGTCCCTCCCTCGCTGTGTGAGTGTGTCCCTCCCTCGCTGTGTGTGTGTCCCTCACTCGCTGTGTGTGTGTGTCCCTCCCTCGCTGTGTGTGTGTGTCCCTCCCTCGCTGTGTGTGTGTGTGTCCCTCCCTCGCTGTGTGTGTGTGTGTCCCTCCCTTGCTCTGTGTGTGTGTCCCTCCCTCGCTGTGTGTGTGTGTGTCCCTCCCTCGCTCTGTGTGTGTCCCTCCTTCGCTGTGAGCATGTGTCCCTCCCTCGCTTTGTGTGTGTGTCCCTCCCTCGCTGTGTGTGTGTGTCCCTCCCTCGCTGTGTGTGTGTCCCTCCCTCGCTGTGTGTGTGTGTCCCTCCCTCGCTGTGTGTGTGTGTCCATCCCTCGCTGTGTGTGTGTGTCCCTCCCTCGCTGTGTGTGTGTGTGTCCCTCCCTCGCTGTGTGTGTGTGTCCCTCCCTCGCTGTGTGTGTGTGTGTCCCTCCCTCGCTGTGTGTGTGTGTGTCCCTCCCTCGCTGTGTGAGTGTGTGTCCCTCCCTCGCTGTGTGTGTCCCTCCCTCGCTGTGTGTGTGTGTGTCCCTCCCTCGCTGTGTGTGTGTGTCCCTCCCTCGCTGTGTGTGTGTGTCCCTCCCTCGCTGTGTGTGTGTGTGTCCCTCCCTCGCTGTGTGTGTCCCTCCCTCGCTGTGTGTGTGTGTCCCTCCCTCGCTGTGTGTGTGTGTCCCTCCCTCGCTGTGTGTGTGTGTGTCCCTCCCTCGCTGTGTGTGTGTGTGTCCCTCCCTCGCTGTGTGAGTGTGTGTCCCTCCCTCGCTGTGTGTGTGTGTCCCTCCCTCGCTGTGTGTGTGTGTGTCCCTCCCTCGCTGTGTGTGTGTGTGTCCCTCCCTCGCTGTGTGTGTGTGTGTCCCTCCCTCGCTGTGTGTGTGTGTCCCTCCCTCGCTGTGTGTGTGTGTGTCCCTCCCTCGCTCTGTGTGTGTCCCTCCTTCGCTGTGAGCATGTGTCCCTCCCTCGCTTTGTGTGTGTGTCCCTCCCTCGCTGTGTGTGTGTGTCCCTCCCTCGCTGTGTGTGTGTCCCTCCCTCGCTGTGTGTGTGTGTCCCTCCCTCGCTGTATGTGTGTCCCTCCCTCGCTTTGTGTGTGTGTCCCTCCCTCGCTGTGTGTGTGTCCCTCCCTCGCTGTGTGTGTGTGTGTGTCCCTCCCTCGCTGTGAGTGTGTGTCCCTCCCTCGCTGTGAGTGTGTGTCCCTCCCTCGCTGTGTGTGTGTGTGTGTCCCTCCCTCGCTGTGAGTGTGTGTGTCCCTCCCTCGCTGTGTGTGTGTGTGTCCTTCCCTCGCTGTGTGTGTGTGTGTCCGTCTCTCGCTGTGTGTGTGTGTCCCTCCCTCGCTGTGTGTGTGTGTCCCTCCCTCGCTGTGTGTGTGTGTCCCTCCCTCGCTGTGTGTGTGTGTCCATCCCTCGCTGTGTGTGTGTGTCCCTCCCTCGCTGTGTGTGTGTGTCCATCCCTCGCTGTGTGTGTGTGTCCCTCCCTCGCTGTGTGTGTGTGTGTCCCTCCCTCGCTGTGTGTGTCCCTCCCTCGCTGTGTGTGTGTGTGTCCCTCCCTCGCTGTGTGTGTGTGTCCCTCCCTCGCTGTGTGTGTGTGTCCCTCCCTCGCTGTGTGTGTGTGTGTCCCTCCCTCGCTGTGTGTGTCCCTCCCTCGCTGTGTGTGTGTGTCCCTCCCTCGCTGTGTGTGTGTGTCCCTCCCTCGCTGTGTGTGTGTGTCCCTCCCTCGCTGTGTGTGTGTGTGTGTGTCCCTCCCTCGCTGTGTGTGTGTGTCCCTCCCTCGCTGTGTGTGTGTGTGTGTGTCCCTCCCTCGCTGTGTGTGTGTGTCCCTCCCTCGCTGTGTGTGTGTGTCCCTCCCTCGCTGTGTGTGTGTGTCCCTCCCTCGCTGTGTGTGTGTGTGTCCCTCCCTCGCTGTGTGTGTCCCTCCCTCGCTGTGTGTGTGTGAGTCCCTCCCTCGCTGTGTGAGTGTGTGTCCCTCCCTCGCTGTGTGTGTGTGTGTCCCTCCCTCGCTGTGTGTGTGTGTGTGTCCTTCCCTCGCTGTGTGTGTGTGTGTGTCCCTCCCTCGCTGTGTGTGTGTGTGTGTCCTTCCCTCGCTGTGTGTGTGTGTGTGTCCCTCCCTCGCTGTGTGTGTGTGTGTGTCCCTCCCTCGCTGTGTGTGTGTGTGTGTCCCTCCCTCGCTGTGTGTGTGTGTGTGTCCTTCCCTCGCTGTGTGTGTGTGTGTGTCCCTCCCTCGCTGTGTGTGTGTGTGTCCCTCCCTCGCTGTGTGTGTGTGTGTCCCTCCCTCGCTGTGAGTGTGTGTCCCTCCCTCGCTGTGTGTGTGTGTCCCTCCCTCGCTGTGTGTGTGTGTCCCTCCCTCGCTGTGTGAGTGTGTCCCTCCCTCGCTGTGTGTGTGTGTGTCCCTCCCTCGCTGTGTGTGTGTGTGTCCCTCCCTCGCTGTGTGAGTGTGTCCCTCCCTCGCTGTGTGTGTGTCCCTCCCTCGCTGTGTGTGTGTGTCCCTCCCTCGCTGTGTGTGTGTGTCCCTCCCTCGCTGTGTGTGTGTGTCCCTCCCTCGCTGTGTGTGAGTGTGTGTGTCCCTCCCTCGCTGTGTGTGTGTGTCCATCCCTCGCTGTGTGTGTGTGTCCCTCCCACGCTGTGTGTGTGTGTGTCCCTCCCTCGCTGTGTGTGTCCCTCCCTCGCTGTGTGTGTGTGTGTCCCTCCCTCGCTGTGTGTGTGTGTCCCTCCCTCGCTGTGTGTGTGTGTCCCTCCCTCGCTGTGTGTGTGTGTGTCCCTCCCTCGCTGTGTGTGTCCCTCCCTCGCTGTGTGTGTGTGTCCCTCCCTCGCTGTGTGTGTGTGTCCCTCCCTCGCTGTGTGTGTGTGTGTCCCTCCCTCGCTGTGTGTGTGTGTGTCCCTCCCTCGCTGTGTGAGTGTGTGTCCCTCCCTCGCTGTGTGTGTGTGTCCCTCCCTCGCTGTGTGTGTGTGTGTCCCTCCCTCGCTGTGTGTGTGTGTGTCCCTCCCTCGCTGTGTGTGTGTGTGTCCCTCCCTCGCTGTGTGTGTGTGTCCCTCCCTCGCTGTGTGTGTGTGTGTCCCTCCCTCGCTGTGTGTGTGTGTGTCCCTCCCTCGCTGTGTGAGTGTGTGTCCCTCCCTCGCTGTGTGTGTCCCTCCCTCGCTGTGTGTGTGTGTGTCCCTCCCTCGCTGTGTGTGTGTGTCCCTCCCTCGCTGTGTGTGTGTGTCCCTCCCTCGCTGTGTGTGTGTGTGTCCCTCCCTCGCTGTGTGTGTCCCTCCCTCGCTGTGTGTGTGTGTCCCTCCCTCGCTGTGTGTGTGTGTCCCTCCCTCGCTGTGTGTGTGTGTGTCCCTCCCTCGCTGTGTGTGTGTGTGTCCCTCCCTCGCTGTGTGAGTGTGTGTCCCTCCCTCGCTGTGTGTGTGTGTCCCTCCCTCGCTGTGTGTGTGTGTGTCCCTCCCTCGCTGTGTGTGTGTGTGTCCCTCCCTCGCTGTGTGTGTGTGTGTCCCTCCCTCGCTGTGTGTGTGTGTCCCTCCCTCGCTGTGTGTGTGTGTGTCCCTCCCTCGCTCTGTGTGTGTCCCTCCTTCGCTGTGAGCATGTGTCCCTCCCTCGCTTTGTGTGTGTGTCCCTCCCTCGCTGTGTGTGTGTGTCCCTCCCTCGCTGTGTGTGTGTCCCTCCCTCGCTGTGTGTGTGTGTCCCTCCCTCGCTGTATGTGTGTCCCTCCCTCGCTTTGTGTGTGTGTCCCTCCCTCGCTGTGTGTGTGTCCCTCCCTCGCTGTGTGTGTGTGTGTGTCCCTCCCTCGCTGTGAGTGTGTGTCCCTCCCTCGCTGTGAGTGTGTGTCCCTCCCTCGCTGTGTGTGTGTGTGTGTCCCTCCCTCGCTGTGAGTGTGTGTGTCCCTCCCTCGCTGTGTGTGTGTGTGTCCTTCCCTCGCTGTGTGTGTGTGTGTCCGTCTCTCGCTGTGTGTGTGTGTCCCTCCATCGCTGTGTGTGTGTGTCCCTCCCTCGCTGTGTGTGTGTGTCCCTCCCTCGCTGTGTGTGTGTGTCCATCCCTCGCTGTGTGTGTGTGTCCCTCCCTCGCTGTGTGTGTGTGTCCATCCCTCGCTGTGTGTGTGTGTCCCTCCCTCGCTGTGTGTGTGTGTGTCCCTCCCTCGCTGTGTGTGTCCCTCCCTCGCTGTGTGTGTGTGTGTCCCTCCCTCGCTGTGTGTGTGTGTCCCTCCCTCGCTGTGTGTGTGTGTCCCTCCCTCGCTGTGTGTGTGTGTGTCCCTCCCTCGCTGTGTGTGTCCCTCCCTCGCTGTGTGTGTGTGTCCCTCCCTCGCTGTGTGTGTGTGTCCCTCCCTCGCTGTGTGTGTGTGTGTGTGTCCCTCCCTCGCTGTGTGTGTGTGTCCCTCCCTCGCTGTGTGTGTGTGTGTGTGTCCCTCCCTCGCTGTGTGTGTGTGTCCCTCCCTCGCTGTGTGTGTGTGTCCCTCCCTCGCTGTGTGTGTGTGTCCCTCCCTCGCTGTGTGTGTGTGTGTCCCTCCCTCGCTGTGTGTGTCCCTCCCTCGCTGTGTGTGTGTGAGTCCCTCCCTCGCTGTGTGAGTGTGTGTCCCTCCCTCGCTGTGTGTGTGTGTGTCCCTCCCTCGCTGTGTGTGTGTGTGTGTCCTTCCCTCGCTGTGTGTGTGTGTGTGTCCCTCCCTCGCTGTGTGTGTGTGTGTGTCCTTCCCTCGCTGTGTGTGTGTGTGTGTCCCTCCCTCGCTGTGTGTGTGTGTGTGTCCCTCCCTCGCTGTGTGTGTGTGTGTGTCCCTCCCTCGCTGTGTGTGTGTGTGTGTCCTTCCCTCGCTGTGTGTGTGTGTGTGTCCCTCCCTCGCTGTGTGTGTGTGTGTCCCTCCCTCGCTGTGTGTGTGTGTGTCCCTCCCTCGCTGTGAGTGTGTGTCCCTCCCTCGCTGTGTGTGTGTGTCCCTCCCTCGCTGTGTGTGTGTGTCCCTCCCTCGCTGTGTGAGTGTGTCCCTCCCTCGCTGTGTGTGTGTGTGTCCCTCCCTCGCTGTGTGTGTGTGTGTCCCTCCCTCGCTGTGTGAGTGTGTCCCTCCCTCGCTGTGTGTGTGTCCCTCCCTCGCTGTGTGTGTGTGTCCCTCCCTCGCTGTGTGTGTGTGTCCCTCCCTCGCTGTGTGTGTGTGTCCCTCCCTCGCTGTGTGTGAGTGTGTGTGTCCCTCCCTCGCTGTGTGTGTGTGTCCATCCCTCGCTGTGTGTGTGTGTCCCTCCCACGCTGTGTGTGTGTGTGTCCCTCCCTCGCTGTGTGTGTCCCTCCCTCGCTGTGTGTGTGTGTGTCCCTCCCTCGCTGTGTGTGTGTGTCCCTCCCTCGCTGTGTGTGTGTGTCCCTCCCTCGCTGTGTGTGTGTGTGTCCCTCCCTCGCTGTGTGTGTCCCTCCCTCGCTGTGTGTGTGTGTCCCTCCCTCGCTGTGTGTGTGTGTCCCTCCCTCGCTGTGTGTGTGTGTGTCCCTCCCTCGCTGTGTGTGTGTGTGTCCCTCCCTCGCTGTGTGAGTGTGTGTCCCTCCCTCGCTGTGTGTGTGTGTCCCTCCCTCGCTGTGTGTGTGTGTGTGTCCCTCCCTCGCTGTGAGTGTGTGTCCCTCCCTCGCTGTGAGTGTGTGTCCCTCCCTCGCTGTGTGTGTGTGTCCCTCCCTCGCTGTGTGTGTGTCCCTCCCTCGCTGTGTGTGTGTGTGTGTCCCTCACTCGCTGTGTGTGTGTGTCCCTCCCTCGCGTGAGTGTGTGTCCCTCACTCGCTGTGTGTGTGTGTGTCCCACCCTCGCTGTGTGTGTGTGTGTCCCTCCCTCGCTTTGTGTGTGTGTCCCTCCCTCGCTGTGTGTGTGTCCCTCCCTCGCTGTGTGTGTGTGTGTGTCCCTCCCTCGCTGTGAGTGTGTGTCCCTCCCTCGCTGTGAGTGTGTGTCCCTCCCTCGCTGTGTGTGTGTGTGTCCCTCCCTCGCTGTGAGTGTGTGTGTCCCTCCCTCGCTGTGTGTGTGTGTGTCCCTCTCTCGCTGTGTGTGTGTGTCCCTCCCTCGCTGTGTGTGTGTGTCCCTCCCTCGCTGTGTGTGTGTGTCCCTCCCTCGCTGTGTGTGAGTGTGTGTGTCCCTCCCTCGCTGTGTGTGTGTGTCCCTCCCTCGCTGTGTGTGTGTGTGTCCCTCCCTCGCTGTGTGTGTCCCTCCCTCGCTGTGTGTGTGTGTGTCCCTCCCTCGCTGTGTGTGTGTGTCCCTCCCTCGCTGTGTGTGTGTGTGTCCCTCCCTCGCTGTGTGTGTCCCTCCCTCGCTGTGTGTGTGTGTGTCCCTCCCTCGCTGTGTGTGTGTGTCCCTCCCTCGCTGTGTGTGTGTGTGTCCCTCCCTCGCTGTGTGTGTCCCTCCCTCGCTGTGTGTGTGTGTCCCTCCCTCGCTGTGTGTGTGTGTCCCTCCCTCGCTGTGTGTGTGTGTCCCTCCCTCGCTGTGTGTGTGTGTGTGTGTCCCTCCCTCGCTGTGTGTGTGTGTCCCTCCCTCGCTGTGTGTGTGTGTGTCCCTCCCTCGCTGTGTGTGTGTGTCCCTCCCTCGCTGTGTGTGTGTGTCCCTCCCTCGCTGTGTGTGTGTGTCCCTCCCTCGCTGTGTGTGTGTGTGTCCCTCCCTCGCTGTGTGTGTGTGTCCCTCCCTCGCTGTGTGTGTGTGTCCCTCGCTCGCTGTGTGTGTGTGTGTCCCTCCCTCGCTGTGTGTGTGTGTGTCCCTCCCTCGCTGTGTGTGTGTGTGTCCCTCCCTCGCTGTGTGTGTGTGTGTGTCCCTCCCTCGCTGTGAGTGTGTGTCCCTCCCTCGCTGTGTGTGTGTGTGTCCCTCCCTCGCTGTGTGTGTGTGCCTCCCTCGCTGTGTGTGTGTGAGTCCCTCCCTCGCTGTGTGAGTGTGTGTCCCTCCCTCGCTGTGTGTGTGTGTGTCCCTCCCTCGCTGTGTGTGTGTGTGTGTCCCTCCCTCGCTGTGTGAGTGTGTGTCCCTCCCTCGCTGTGTGTGTGTGTGTCCCTCCCTCGCTGTGTGTGTGTGTGTGTCCTTCCCTCGCTGTGTGTGTGTGTGTGTCCCTCCCTCGCTGTGTGTGTGTGTGTCCCTCCCTCGCTGTGTGTGTGTGTGTGTCCCTCCCTCGCTGTGTGTGTGTGTGTGTCCCTCCCTCGCTGTGTGTGTGTGTGTGTCCCTCCCTCGCTGTGTGTGTGTGTGTGTCCCTCCCTCGCTGTGTGTATGTGTGTCCCTCCCTCGCTGTGTGTGTGTGTCCCTCCCTCGCTGTGTGTGTGTCCCTCCCTCGCTGTGTGAGTGTGTCCCTCCCTCGCTGTGTGTGTGTGTGTCCCTCCCTCGCTGTGTGAGTGTGTCCCTCCCTCGCTGTGTGTGTGTCCCTCACTCGCTGTGTGTGTGTGTCCCTCCCTCGCTGTGTGTGTGTGTCCCTCCCTCGCTGTGTGTGTGTGTGTCCCTCCCTCGCTGTGTGTGTGTGTGTCCCTCCCTTGCTCTGTGTGTGTGTCCCTCCCTCGCTGTGTGTGTGTGTGTCCCTCCCTCGCTATGTGTGTGTCCCTCCCTCGCTGTGTGTGTGTGTGTGTCCCTCCCTCGCTGTGTGTGTGTGTGTGTCCCTCCCTCGCTGTGTGTGTGTCCCTCCCTCGCTGTGTGTGTGTGTGTCCCTCCCTCGCTGTGTGTGTGTGTGTGTCCCTCCCTCGCTATGTGTGTGTGTCCCTCCCTCGCTGTGTGTGTCCCTCCCTCGCTGTGTGGGTGTGTGTGTGTCCCTCCCTCGCTGTGTGTGTGTGTGTGTCCCTCCCTCGCTGTGTGTGTGTGTGTGTCCCTCCCTCGCTATGTGTGTGTGTCCCTCCCTCGCTGTGTGTGTGTGTGTCCCTCCCTCGCTGTGTGTGTGTGTGTCCCTCCCTCGCTGTGTGTGTGTCCCTCCATCGCTGTGTGTGTGTGTCCCTCCCTCGCTGTGTGTGTGTGTCCCTCCCTCGCTGTGTGTGTGTGTGTGTCCCTCCCACCCTGTGTGTGCGCGTCCCTCCCTTGCTATGTGTGTGTGTGTCCCTCCCTCGCTGTGTGTGTGTCCCTCCCTCGCTGTGTGTGTGTGTGTCCCTCCCTCGCTGTGTGTGTGTGTGTGTCCCACCCTCGCTATGTGTGTGTGTCCCTCCCTCACTGTGTGTGTCCCTCCCTCGCTGTGTGTGTGTGTGTCCCTCCCTCGCTGTGTGTGTGTGTGTGTCCCTCCCTCGCTGTGTGTGTGTGTGTGTCCCTCCCTCGCTATGTGTGTGTGTCCCTCCCTCGCTGTGTGTGTGTGTGTCCCTCCCTCGCTGTGTGTGTGTCCCTCCATCGCTGTGTGTGTGTGTCCCTCCCTCGCTGTGTGTGTGTGTCCCTCCCTCGCTGTGTGTGTGTGTGTGTGTCCCTCCCTCGCTGTGTGTGTGTGTCCCTCCCTCGCTGTGTGTGTGTGTGTCCCTCCCTCGCTGTGTGTGTGTGTCCCTCCCTCGCTGTGTGTGTGTGTCCCTCCCTCGCTGTGTGTGTGTGTCCCTCCCTCGCTGTGTGTGTGTGTGTCCCTCCATCGCTGTGTGTGTGTGTCCCTCCCTCGCTGTGTGTGTGTGTCCCTCCCTCGCTGTGTGTGTGTGTGTCCCTCCCTCGCTGTGTGTGTGTCCCTCCCTCGCTGTGTGTGTGTGTCCCTCCCTCGCTGTGTGTGTGTGTGTCCCTCCCTCGCTGTGAGTGTGTGTGTCCCTCCCTCGCTGTGTGTGTGTGTGTCCCTCCCTCGCTGTGTGTGTGTCCCTCGCTCGCTGTGTGTGTGTCCCTCCCTCGCTGTGTGTGTGTCCCTCCCTCGCTGTGTGTGTGTGTGTCCCTCCCTCGCTGTGTGTGTGTGTGTGTCCCTCCCTCGCTGTGTGTGTGTGTCCCTCCCTCGCTGTGTGTGTGTGTGTGTCCCTCCCTCGCTGTGTGTGTGTCCCTCCCTCGCTGTGTGTGTGTGTCCCTCCCTCGCTGTGTGTGTCTGTGTCCCTCCCACGCTGTGTGTGTGTGTGTCCCTCCCTCGCTGTGTGTGTCCCTCCCTCGCTGTGTGTGTGTGTGTCCCTCCCTCGCTGTGTGTGTGTGTCCCTCCCTCGCTGTGAGTGTGTGTGTGTCCCTCCCTCGCTGTGTGTGTGTGTCCCTCCCTCGCTGTGTGTGTGTGTGTCCCTCCCTCACTGTGTGTGTGTGTCCCTCCCTCGCTGTGTGTGTGTGTGTCCCTCCCTCGCTGTGTGTGTGTGTCCCTCCCTCGCTGTGTGTGTGTGTCCCTCCCTCGCTGTGTGTGTGTGTGTGTGTCCCTCCCTCGCTGTGTGTGTGTGTCCCTCCCTCGCTGTGTGTGTGTGTCCCTCCCTCGCTGTGTGTGTGTGTGTCCCTCCCTCACTGTGTGTGTGTGTCCCTCCCTCGCTGTGTGTGTGTGTGTCCCTCCCTCGCTGTGTGTGTGTGTCCCTTCCTCGCTGTGTGTGTGTGTCCCTCCCTCGCTGTGTGTGTGTGTGTGTGTCCCTCCCTCGCTGTGTGTGTGTGTCCCTCCCTCGCTGTGTGTGTGTGTGTGTGTCCCTCCCTCGCTGTGTGTGTGTGTCCCTCCCTCGCTGTGTGTGTGTGTCCCTCCCTCGCTGTGTGTGTGTGTCCCTCCCTCGCTGTGTGTGTGTGTGTCCCTCCCTCGCTGTGTGTGTGTGTGTCCCTCCCTCGCTGTGTGTGTGTGTCCCTCCCTCGCTGTGTGTGTGTGTGTCCCTCCCTCGCTGTGTGTGTGTGTGTCCCTCCCTCGCTGTGTGTGTGTCCCTCCCTCGCTGTGTGTGTGTGTCCCTCCCTCGCTGTGTGTGTCTGTGTACCTCCCACGCTGTGTGTGTGTGTGTGTCCCTCCCTCGCTGTGTGTGTGTGTCCCTCCCTCGCTGTGTGTGTGTGTCCCTCCCTCGCTGTGTGTGTCTGTGTCCCTCCCACGCTGTGTGTGTGTGTGTCCCTCCCTCGCTGTGTGTGTGTGTCCCTCCCTCGCTGTGTGTGTGTGTGTCCCTCCCTCGCTGTGTGTGTGTGTGTCCCTCCCTCGCTGTGTGTGTGTCCCTCCCTCGCTGTGTGTCTGTGTCCCTCCCACGCTGTGTGTGTGTGTGTCCCTCCCTCGCTGTGTGTGTCCCTCCCTCGCTGTGTGTGTGTGTGTCCCTCCCTCGCTGTGTGTGTGTGTCCCTCCCTCGCTGTGTGTGTGTGTCCCTCCCTCGCTGTGTGTGTGTGTGTCCCTCCCTCACTGTGTGTTTGTGTCCCTCCCTCGCTGTGTGTGTGTGTGTCCCTCCCTCGCTGTGTGTGTGTGTCCCTCCCTCGCTGTGTGTGTGTGTCCCTCCCTCGCTGTGTGTGTGTGTGTGTCCCTCCCTCGCTGTGTGTGTGTGTCCCTCCCTCGCTGTGTGTGTGTGTGTGTGTCCCTCCCTCGCTGTGTGTGTGTGTCCCTCCCTCGCTGTGTGTGTGTGTCCCTCCCTCGCTGTGTGTGTGTGTGTCCCTCCCTCGCTGTGTGTGTCCCTCCCTCGCTGTGTGTGTGTGAGTCCCTCCCTCGCTGTGTGAGTGTGTGTCCCTCCCTCGCTGTGTGTGTGTGTGTCCCTCCCTCGCTGTGTGTGTGTGTCCCTCCCTCGGTGTGTGTGTGTGTGTCCCTCCCTCGCTGTGTGAGTGTGTGTCCCTCCCTCGCTGTGTGTGTGTGTGTCCCTCCCTCGCTGTGTGTGTGTGTGTGTCCTTCCCTCGCTGTGTGTGTGTGTGTGTCCCTCCCTCGCTGTGTGTGTGTGTGTCCCTCCCTCGCTGTGTGTGTGTGTGTGTCCCTCCCTCGCTGTGTGTGTGTGTGTGTCCCTCCCTCGCTGTGTGTGTGTGTGTGTCCCTCCCTCGCTGTGTGTGTGTGTGTCCCTCCCTCGCTGTGAGTGTGTGTCCCTCCCTCGCTGTGTGTGTGTGTGTCCCTCCCTCGCTGTGTGTGTGTGTGTGTCCCTCCCTCGCTGTGAGTGTGTGTCCCTCCCTCGCTGTGTGTGTGTGTCCCTCCCTCGCTGTGTGTGTGTGTCCCTCCCTCGCTGTGTGTGTGTCCCTCCCTCGCTGTGTGAGTGTGTCCCTCCCTCGCTGTGTGTGTGTGTGTCCCTCCCTCGCTGTGTGAGTGTGTCCCTCCCTCGCTGTGTGTGCGTCCCTCCCTCGCTGTGTGTGTGTGTCCCTCCCTCGCTGTGTGTGTGTGTCCCTCCCTCGCTGTGTGTGTGTGTGTCCCTCCCTCGCTGTGTGTGTGTGTGTCCCTCCCTTGCTCTGTGTGTGTGTCCCTCCCTCGCTGTGTGTGTGTGTGTCCCTCCCTCGCTGTGTGTGTGTCCCTCCCTCGCTGTGTGTGTGTGTGTCCCTCCCTCGCTGTGTGTGTGTGTGTGTCCCTCCCTCGCTATGTGTGTGTGTCCCTCCCTCGCTGTGTGTGTCCCTCCCTCGCTGTGTGTGTGTGTCCCTCCCTCGCTGTGTGTGTGTGTGTGTGTCCCTCCCTCGCTGTGTGTGTGTGTGTGTCCCTCCCTCGCTGTGTGTGTGTGTGTCCCTCCCTCGCTGTGTGTGTGTGTGTCCCTCCCTCGCTGTGTGTGTGTGTGTGTCCCTCCCACCCTGTGTGTGCGCGTCCCTCCCTCGCTATGTGTGTGTGTGTCCCTCCCTCGCTGTGTGTGTGTCCCTCCCTCGCTGTGTGTGTGTGTGTCCCTCCCTCGCTGTGTGTGTGTGTGTGTCCCTCCCTCGCTATGTGTGTGTGTCCCTCCCTCGCTGTGTGTGTCCCTCCCTCGCTGTGTGTGTGTGTGTGTCCCTCCCTCGCTGTGTGTGTGTGTGTGTCCCTCCCTCGCTGTGTGTGTGTGTGTGTCCCTCCCTCGCTATGTGTGTGTGTCCCTCCCTCGCTGTGTGTGTGTGTGTCCCTCCCTCGCTGTGTGTGTGTGTGTCCCTCCCTCGCTGTGTGTGTGTCCCTCCCTCGCTGTGTGTGTGTGTGTGTGTCCCTCCCTCGCTGTGTGTGTGTGTGTCCCTCCCTCGCTGTGTGTGTGTGTGTCCCTCCCTCGCTGTGTGTGTGTGTGTGTGTCCCTCCCTCGCTGTGTGTGTGTGTCCCTCCCTCGCTGTGTGTGTGTGTGTGTCCCTCCCTCGCTGTGTGTGTGTGTGTCCCTCCCTCGCTGTGTGTGTGTGTGTGTGTCCCTCCCTCGCTGTGTGTGTGTGTGTGCCCCTCCCTTGCTGTGTGTGTGTCCCTCCCTCGCTGTGTGTGTGTGTGCCCCTCCCTCGCTGTGTGTGTGTGTCCCTCCCTCGCTGTGAGTGTGTGTCCCTCCCTCGCTGTGAGTGTGTGTCCCTCCCTCGCTGTGTGTGTGTGTGTCCCACCCTCGCTGTTTGTGTGTCCCTCCCTCGCTGTGAGTGTGTGTGTGTGTCCCTCCATCGCTGTGTGTGAGTGTCCCTACCTCGCTGTGTGTGTGTGTGCCTCCCTCGCTTTGTGTGTGTGTGTGTGTCCCCCCCTCGCTGTGTGTGTGTGTGTCCCTCCCTCGCTGTGTGTGTGTCCCTCCCTCGCTGTGTGTGTGTGTCCCTCCCTCGCTGTGTGTGTGTGTGTCCCTCCCTCGCAGTGTGTGTGGCCCTCCCTCGCTGTGTGTGTGTGTGTCCCTCCCTCGCTGTGTGTGTGTGTGTCCCTCCCTCGCTGTGTGTGTGGCCCTCCCTCGCTGTGTGTGTGTGTGTCCCTCCCTCGCTGTGTGTGTGTGTGTCCCTCCCTCGCTGTGTGTGTGGCCCTCCCTCGCTGTGTGTGTGTCCCTCCCTCGCTGTGTGTGTGTGTGTCCCTCCCTCGCTGTGTGTGTGTGTCCCTCCCTCGCTGTGTGTGTGTGTGTCCCTCCCTCGCTGTGTGTGCATGTCCCTCCCTCGATGTGTGTGTGTGTCCATCCCTCGCTGTGTGTGTGTGTGTGTCCCTCCCTCGCTGTGTGTGTGTGTGTCCCTCCCTCGCTGTGTGTGCGTGTCCCTCCCTCGCTGTGTGTGTGTGTGTCCCTCCCTCGCTGTGTGTGTGTGTGTCCCTCCCTCGCTGTTTGTGTGTGTCCCTCCCTCGCTGTGTGTGTGTGTGTCCCTCCCTCGCTGTGTGTGTGTGTCCCTCCCTCGCTGTGTGTGTGTGTGTCCCTCCCTCGCTGTGTGTGTGTGTGTCCCTCCCTCGCTGTGTGTGTGTGTCCCTCCCTCACTGTGAGAGTGTGTGTCCCTCCCTCGCTGTGTGTGTGCGTGTCCCTCCCTCGCTGTGTGTGTGTGTGTCCCTCCCTCGCTGTGTGTGTGTGTGTCCCTCCCTCGCTGTGTGAGTGTGTCCCTCCCTCGCTGTGTGTGTGTCCCTCCCTCGCTGCGTGTGTGTGTCCCTCCCTCGCTGTGTGTGTGTGTCCCTCCCTCGCTGTGTGTGTGTGTCCCTCCCTCGCTGTGTGTGTGCGTCCTCCCCTCGCTGTGAGTGTGTGTCCCTCCCTCGCTGTGTGTGTGTTTCCCTCCCTCGCTGTGTGTGTGTGTCCCTCCCTCGCTGTGTGAGTGTGTGTGTCCCTCCCTCGCTGTGAGTGTGTCCCTCCCTCGCTGTGTGTGAGTGTGTGTGTCCCTCCCTCGCTGTGTGTGTGTCCCTCCCTCGCTGTGTGTGTCCCTCCCTCGCTGTGTGTGTGTGTGTCCCTCCCTCGCTGTGTGTGTGTGTCCCTCCCTCGCTGTGTGTGTGTGTCCCTCCCTCGCTGTGTGTGTGTGTGTCCCTCCCTCGCTGTGTGTGTCCCTCCCTCGCTGTGTGTGTGTGTCCCTCCCTCGCTGTGTGTGTGTGTCCCTCCCTCGCTGTGTGTGTGTGTCCCTCCCTCGCTGTGTGTGTGTGTGTGTGTGTCCCTCCCTCGCTGTGTGTGTGTGTGTGTGTCCCTCCCTCGCTGTGTGTGTGTGTCCCTCCCTCGCTGTGTGTGTGTGTCCCTCCCTCGCTGTGTGTGTGTGTCCCTCCCTCGCTGTGTGTGTGTGTGTGTGTGTGTCCCTCCCTCGCTGTGTGTGTGTGTCCCTCCCTCGCTGTGTGTGTGTGTGTCCCTCCCTCGCTGTGTGTGTCCCTCCCTCGCTGTGTGTGTGTGAGTCCCTCCCTCGCTGTGTGTGTGTGTCCCTCCCTCGCTGTGTGTGTGTGTGTCCCTCCCTCGCTGTGTGTGTGTGTCCCTCCCTCGCTGTGTGAGTGTGTGTCCCTCCCTCGCTGTGTGTGTGTGTGTCCCTCCCTCGCTGTGTGTGTGTGTGTGTCCTTCCCTCGCTGTGTGTGTGTGTGTGTCCCTCCCTCGCTGTGTGTGTGTGTGTCCCTCCCTCGCTGTGTGTGTGTGTGTGTCCCTCCCTCGCTGTGTGTGTGTGTGTCCCTCCCTCGCTGTGTGTGTGTGTGTCCCTCCCTCGCTGTGTGTGTGTGTGTGTGTCCCTGGCTCGCTGTGTGTGTGTGTGTCCCTCCCTCGCTGTGTGTGTGTGTGTGTCCCTCCCTCGCTGTGTGTGTGTGTCCCTCCCTCGCTGTGTGTGTGTCCCTCCCTCGCTGTGTGTGTGTGTCCCTCCCTCGCTGTGTGTGTGTGTGTCCCTCCCTCGCTGTGTGAGTGTGTCCCTCCCTCGCTGTGTGTGTGTCCCTCCCTCGCTGTGTGTGTGTGTCCCTCCCTCGCTGTGTGTGTGTGTGTCCCTCCCTCGCTGTGTGTGTGTGTGTCCCTCCCTTGCTCTGTGTGTGTGTCCCTCCCTCGCTGTGTGTGTGTGTCCCTCCCTTGCTCTGTGTGTGTGTCCCTCCCTCGCTGTGTGTGTGTGTGTCCCTCCCTCGCTATGTGTGTGTCCCTCCCTCGCTGTGTGTATGTGTGTGTCCCTCCCTCGCTGTGTGTGTATCCCTCCCACGCTGTGTGTGCGCGTCCCTCCCTCGCAATGTGTGTGTGTGTCCCTCCCTCGCTGTGTGTGTGTCCCTCCCTCGCTGTGTGTGTGTGTGTCCCTCCCTCGCTGTGTGTGTGTGTGTGTCCCTCCCTCGCTATGTGTGTGTGTCCCTCCCTCGCTGTGTGTGTCCCTCCCTCGCTGTGTGTGTGTGTGTGTCCCTCCCTCGCTGTGTGTGTGTGTGTCCCCCTCCCTCGCTGTGTGTGTGTGTGTGTCCCTCCCTCGCTGTGTGTGTGTGTGTGTGTCCCTCCCTCGCTATGTGTGTGTGTCCCTCCCTCGCTGTGTGTGTCCCTCCCTCGCTGTGTGTGTGTGTCCCTCCCTCGCTGTGTGTGTGTGTGTCCCTCCCTCGCTGTGTGTGTGTGTGTCCCTCCCTCGCTGTGTGTGTGTGTCCCTCCCTCGCTGTGTGTGTGTGTCCCTCCCTCGCTGTGTGTGTGTGTCCCTCCCTCGCTGTGTGTGTGTGTCCCTCCCTCGCTGTGTGTGTGTGTGTCCCTCCCTCGCTGTGTGTGTGTGTCCCTCCATCGCTGTGTGTGTGTGTCCCTCCCTCGCTGTGTGTGTGTGTCCCTCCCTCGCTGTGTGTGTCTGTGTCCCTCCCACGCTGTGTGTGTGTGTGTCCCTCCCTCGCTGTGTGTGTGTCCCTCGCTCGCTGTGTGTGTGTCCCTCCCTCGCTGTGTGTGTGTCCCTCCCTCGCTGTGTGTGTGTGTGTGTGTGTCCCTCCCTCACTGTGTGTGTGTTTGTCCCTCCCCCGGTGTGTGTGTGTGTGTCCCTCCCTCGCTGTGTGTGTGTGTGTCCCTCCCTCGCTGTGTGTGTGTGTGTCCCTCCCTCGCTGTGTGTGTGTGTGTGTGTCCCTCCCTCACTGTGTGTGTGTGTGTCCCTCCCTCGCTGTGTGTGTGTGTGTCCCTCCCTCGCTGTGTGTGTGTGTGTCCCTCCCTCGCTGTGTGTGTGTGTGTCCCTCCCTCGCTGTGTGTGTGTGTGTGTGTGTGTCCCTCCCTCGCTGTGTGTGTGTGTGTGTGTGTGTGTGTGTCCCTCCCTCGCTGTGTGTGTGTGTGTCCCTCCCTCGCTGTGTGTGTGTGTCCCTCCCCCGCTGTGTGTGTGTGTCCCTCCCTCGCTGTGTGTGTGTGTGTCCCTCCCTCGCTGTGTGTGTGTGTCCCTCCCTCGCTGTGTGTGTGTGTCCCTCCCTCGCTGTGTGTGTGTGTGTCCCTCCCTCGCTGTGTGTGTGTCCCTCCCTCGCTGTGTGTGTGGCCCTCCCTCGCTGTGTGTGTGTCCCTCCCTCGCTGTGTGTGTGTCCCTCCCTCGCTGTGTGTGTGTGTGTACCTCCCTCGCTGTGTGTGTGGCCCTCCCTCGCTGTGTGTGTGTCCCTCCCTCGCTGTGTGTGTGTGTGTCCCTCCCTCGCTGTGTGTGTGTACCTCCCTCGCTGTGTGTGTGTGGCCCTCCCTCGCTGTGTGTGTGGCCCTCCCTCGCTGTGTGTGTGTGTCCCTCCCTCGCTGTGTGTGTGTGTGTCCCTCCCTCGCTGTGTGTGTGTGTGTGTGTCCCTCCCTCGCTGTGTGTGCATGTCCCTCCCTTGCTGTGTGTCTGTGTCCCTCCCTCGCTCTGTGTGTGTGTGTCCCTCCCTCGCTGTGAGTGTGTGTCCCTCCCTCGCTGTGTGTGTGGCCCTCCCTCGCTGTGTGTGTGTGTCACTCCCTCGCTGTGTGTGTGTGTCCCTCCCTCGCTGTGTGTGTGTGTGTGTCCCTCCCTCGCTGTGTGTGTGTGTCCCTCCCTCGCTGTGTGTGTGTGTCCTTCCCTCGCTGTGTGTGTGTGTCCCTCCCTCGCTGTGTGTGTGTGTGTCCCTCCCTCGCTGTGTGTGTGTGTCCCTCCCTCGCTGTGTGTGTGTGTCCCTCCCTCGCTGTGTGTGTGTGTCCCTCCCTCGCTGTGTGTGTGTGTCCCTCCCTCGCTGTGTGTGTGCGTCCTTCCCTCGCTGTGTGTGCGTGTCCCTCCCTCGCTGTGTGAGTGTGTGTCCCTCCCTCGCTGTGTGTGTGTGTCCCTCCCTCGCTGTGTGTGTGTGTCCCTCCCTCGCTGTGTGAGTGTGTGTGTCCCTCCCTCGCTGTGAGTGTGTCCCTCCCTCGCTGTGTGTGAGTGTGTGTGTCCGTCCCTCGCTGTGTGTGTGTCCCTCCCTCGCTGTGAGTGTGCGTGTGTCCCTCCCTCGCTGTGAGCGTGTGTCCCTCCCTCGCTGTGTGTGAGTGTGTGTGTCCCTCCCTCGCTGTGTGTGTGTGTCCCTCCCTCGCTGTGAGCATGTGTCCCTCCCTCGCTGTGTGTGAGTGTGTGTGTCCCTCCCTCGCTGTGAGTGTGTGTGTCCCTCCCTCGCTGTGAGTGTGTGTCCCTCCCTCGCTGTGTGTGTGTGTCCCTCCCTCGCTGTGAGTGTGTGTGTGTGTCCCTCCCTCGCTGTGAGTGTGTGTGTCCCTCCCTCGCTGTGAGTGTGTGTCCCTCCCTCGCTGTGAGTGTGTGTGTCCCTCCCTCGCCGTGTGTGTGTGTCCCTCCCTCGCTGTGTGTGTGTGTCCCTCCCTCGCTGTGTGTGTGTGTGTGTGTCCCCCTCGCTGTGTGTGTGTGTCCCTCCCTCGCTGTGAGTGTGTCCCCCTCCCTCGCTGTGTGTGTGTGTGTGTCCCTCCCTCGCTGTGTGTGTGTGTGTGTGTGTGTCCCTCCCTCGCTGTGTGTGTGTGTGTCCCTCCCTCGCTGTGTGTGTGTGTGTGTGTGTGTGTCCCTCCCTCGCTGTGTGTGTGTGTGTGTCCCACCCTCGCTGTGTGTGTATGTGTGTCCCACCCTCGCTGTGTGTGTGTGTCCCCCTCCCTCGCTGTGTGTGCATGTGTCCCTCCCTCGCTGTGTGTGCGTGTGTCCCTCCCTCGCTGTGTGTGTGTGTGTCCCTCCCTCGCTGTGTGTGTGTGTGTCCCTCCCTCGCTGTGTGTGTGTGTGTCCCTCCCTCGCTGTGTGTGTGTGTCCCTCCCTCGCTGTGTGTGTGTGTCCCTCCCTCGCTGTGAGTGTGTGTGTCCCTCCCTCGCTGTGTGTGTGTGTGTCCCTCCCTCGCTGTGTGTGTGTCCCTCCCTCGCTGTGAGTGTGTGTGTCCCTCCCTCGCTGTGTGCGTGCGTGTCCCCCACGCTGTGTGTGTGTGTGTCCCTCCCTCGCTGTGTGTGTGTCCCCCTCCCTCGCTGTGTGTGTCTGTCCCCCTCCCTCGCTGTGAGTGTGCGTCCCCCTCCCTCGCTGTGTGTGCGTCCCCCTCCCTCGCTGTGTGTGTCTGTCCCCCTCCCTCGCTGTGTGTGTGCGTGTGTCCCTCCCTCGCTGTGAGTGTGCGTCCCCCTCCCTCGCTGTGTGTGTCTGTGTCCCTCCCTTGCTGTGTGTGTCTGTGTCCCTCCCTCGCTGTGTGTGTGCGTCCCTCCCTCGCTGTGTGTGTGTCCCTCCCTTGCTGTGTGTGTGTGTCCCTCCCTCGCTGTGTGTGTGTCCCTCCCTTGCTGTGTGAGTGTGTGTCCCTCCCTCGCTGTGTGAGTGTGTGTCCCTCCCTCGCTGTGTGAGTGTGTGTCCCTCCCTCGCTGTGTGTGTGTGTCCCTCCCTCGCTGTGTGTGTGTGTGTGTCCCTCCCTCGCTGTGTGTGTGTTAGTCCCTC
Organism: Chiloscyllium plagiosum; assembly: GCF_037043375.1. NCBI lineage: Eukaryota > Metazoa > Chordata > Chondrichthyes > Orectolobiformes > Hemiscylliidae > Chiloscyllium > Chiloscyllium plagiosum. The sequence goes on from NW_028270189.1 coordinate 33,261,831, forward strand.
CCTCGCTGTGTGTGTGTGTGTCCCTCCCTCGCTGTGTGTGTGTGTGTGTCCCTCCCTCGCTGTGTGTGTGTGTGTGTCCCTCCCTCGATGTGTGTGTGTATGTCCCTCCCTCGCTGTGTGTGTGTGTGTCCCTCCCTCGATGTGTGTGTGTGTGTCCCTCCCTCGATGTGTGTGTGTGTGTCCCTCCCTCGATGTGTGTGTGTGTGTGTCCCTCCCTCGATGTGTGTGTGTGTGTCCCTCCCTCGATGTGTGTGTGTGTGTCCCTCCCTCGCTGTGTGTGTGTGTCCCTCCCTCGCTGTGTATGTGTGTCCCTCCCTCGCTGTGTGTGTGTGTGTCCCTCCCTCGCTGTGTGTGTGTGTGTCCCTCCCTCGCTGTGTGTGTGTGTGTCCCTCCCTCGCTGTGTGTGTGTGTGTGTCCCTCCCTCGCTGTGTGTGTGTGTCCCTCCCTCGCTGTGTGTGTGTGTCCCTCCCTCGCTGTGTATGTGTGTCCCTCCCTCGCTGTGTGTGTGTGTGTCCCTCCCTCGCTGTGTGTGTGTGTGTCCCTCCCACGCTGTGTGTGTGCGTCCCTCCCTCGCTGTGTGTGTGCGTGTCCCTCCCTCGCTGTGTGTGTGCGTGTCCCTCCCTCGATGTGTGTGTGTGTGTCCCTCCCTCGCTGTGTGTGTGTGTCCCTCCCTCGCTGTGTGTGTGTGTCCCTCCCTCGCTGTGTGTGTGTGACACTCCCTCGCTGTGTGTGTGTGTCCCTCCCTCGCTGTGTGTGTGCGTGTCCCTCCCTCGCTGTGTGTGTGTGTCCCGCCCTTGCTGTGTGTGTGTCCCTCCCTTGCTGTGTGTGTGTCCCTCCCTCGATGTGTGTGTGTGTGTGTGTCCCTCCCTCGATGTGTGTGTGTGTGTGTCCCTCCCTCGCTGTGTGTGTGTGTCCCTCCCTCGCTGTGTGTGTGTGTCCCTCCCTCGCTGTGTATGTGTGTCCCTCCCTCGCTGTGTGTGTGTGTCCCTCCCTCGCTGTGTGTGTGTGTCCCTCCCTCGCTGTGTGTGTGTGTCCCTCCCTCGCTGTGTGTGTGTGACACTCCCTCGCTGTGTGTGTGTGTCCCTCCCTCGCTGTGTGTGTGCGTGTCCCTCCCTCGCTGTGTGTGTGTGTGTCCCTCCCTCGATGTGTGTGTGTGTGTCCCTCCCTCGCTGTGTGTGTGTGTCCCTCCCTCGCTGTGTGTGTGTGTCCCTCCCTTGCTGTGTGTGTGTGTGTCCCTCCCACGCTGTATGTGCGCGTCCCTCCCTCGCTGTGTGTGTGTGTCCCTCCCTCGCTGTGTGTGTGTCCCTCCCTTGCTGTGTGTGTGTGTCCCTCCCTCGCTGTGTGTGTGTGTGTCCCTCCCTCGCTGTGTGTGTGTGTCCCTCCCTTGCTGTGTGTGTGTGTGTCCCTCCCTCGCTGTGTGTGTGTGTGTCCCTCCCACGCTGTATGTGCGCGTCCCTCCCTCGCTGTGTGTGTGTCCCTCCCACGCTGTGTGTGTGTCCCTCCCTCGCTGTGTGTGTGTCCCTCCCTCGCTGTGTGTGTGTGTGTCCCTCCCTCACTGTGTGTGTGTGTCCCTCCCTCGCTGTGTGTGTGTGTGTCCCTCCCTCGCTGTGTGTGTGTGTGTCCCTCCCTCGCTGTGTGTGTGTGTGTCCCTCCCTCGCTGTGTGTGTGTGTGTCCCTCCCTCGCTGTGTGTGTGTGTCCCTCCCTTGCTGTGTGTGTGTGTGTCCCTCCCTCGCTGTGTGTGTGTGTCCCTCCCTCGCTGTGTGTGTGTGTCCCTCCCTCGCTGTGTGTGTGTGTGTCCCTCCCTTGCTGTGTGTGTGTGTGTCCCTCCCTCGCTGTGTGTGTGTGTCCCTCCCTCGCTGTGTGTGTGTGTCCCTCCCTCGCTGTGTGTGTGTGTGTCCCTCCCTCGCTGTGTGTGTGTGTGTCCCTCTCTCGCTGTGTGTGTGTGTCCCTCCCTCGCTGTGTGTGTGTGTTCCTCCCTCGCTGTGTGTGTGTGTCCATCTCTCGCTGTGTGTGTGTGTCCCTCCCTCGCTGTGTGTGTGTGTTCCTCCCTCGCTGTGTGTGTGTGTCCCTCCCTCGCTGATTTTGTGCGTGTTACTCCCTGGCTGTGTGTGTGTGTCCCTCCCTCGCTGTATGTTTGTGTGTGTCCCTCCCTCGCTGTGAGTGTGTCCCTCCCTCGCTGTGTGTGTGTCCCTCCCTCGCTGTGTGTGTGTGTCCCTCCCTCGCTGAGTTTGTGCGTGTCCCTCCCTCGCTGTGTGTGTGTGTGTCCCTCCCTCGCTGTGTGTGTGTGTGTTCCTCCCTCGCTGTGTGTGTGTGTCCCTCCCTCGCTGAGTTTGTGCGTGTCCCTCCCTCGCTGTGTGTGTGTGTGTCCCTCCCTCGCTGTGTGTGTGTGTGTCCCTTCCTCGCTGTGTGTGTGTGTCCCTCCCTCGCTGTGTGTGTGTGTCCCTCCCTCGCTGTGTGTGTCCCTCCCTCGCTGAGTTTCTGCGTGTCCCTCCCTCGCTGTGTGTGTGTGTGTCCCTCCCTCGTTGTGTGTGTGTGTGTCCCTCCCTCGCTGTGTGTGTGTGTCACTCCCTCGCTGAGTTTGTGCGTGTCCCTCCCTCGCTGTGTGTGTGTGTCCCTCCCTCGCTGAGTTTGTGCGTGTCCCTCCCTCGCTGTGTGTGTGTGTGTCCCTCCCTCGCTGAGTGTGTGTGTCCCTCCCTCGCTGTGTGTGTGTGTGTGTCCCTCCCTCGCTGTGTGTGTGTGTGTGTCCCTCACTCGCTGTGTGTGTGTGTGTGTGTCCCTCCCTCGCTGTGTGTGTGTGTCCCTCCCTCGCTGTGTGTGTGTGTCCCTCCCTTGCTGTGTGTGTGTGTCCCTCCCTCGCTGTGTGTGTGTGTGTCCCTCCCTCGCTGTGTGTGTCCCTCCCTCGCTGTGTGTGTGTTCCTCCCTCGCTGTGTGTGTGTGTCCCTCCCTCGCTGAGTTTGTGCATGTCCCTCCCTCGCAATGTGTGTGTGTGTCCCTCCCTCGCTGTGTGTGTGTGTCCCTCCCTCGCTGTGTGTGTGTGTCCCTCCCTCGCTGTGTGTGTGTGTGTCCCTCCCTCGCTGTGTGTGTGTGTCCCTCCCTCGCTGTGTGTGTGTGTCCCTCCCTCGCTGAGTTTGTGCGTGTCCCTCCCTCGCTGTGTGTGTGTGTCCCTCCCTCGCTGAGTTTGTGCGTGTCCCTCCCTCGCTGTGTGTGTGTGTGTCCCTCCCTCGCTGAGTGTGTGTGTGTCCCTCCCTCGCTGTGTGTGTGTGTGTCCCTCCCTCGCTGTGTGTGTGTGTGTCCCTCCCTCGCTGTGTGTGTGTGTCCCTCCCTCGCTGTGTGTGTGTGTGCGCCTCCCTCGCTGTGTGTGTGTGTGCGCCTCCCTCGCTGTGTGTGTGTCTGTGTCCCTCCCTCGCTGTGTGTGTCCCCCTCCCTCGCTGTGTGTGTGTCTGTGTCCCTCCCTCGCTGTGTGTGTGTCCCTAAATCGCTGTGTGTGTCCCTCACTCGCTGTGTGTGTGTGTCCCTCACTCGCTGTGTGTGTGTGTCCCTCCCTCGCTGTGTTTGTGTGTCCCTCCCTCGCTGTGTGTGTGTGTGTCCCTCCCTCGCTGAGTTTGTGTGTGTCCCTCCCTCGCTGTGTGTTTGTGTGTGTCCCTCCCTCGCTGTGAGTGTGTCCCTCCCTCGCTGTGTGTGTGTCCCTCCCTCGCTGTGTGTGTGTCCCTCCCTCGCTGTGTGTGTGTCCACCCTCGCTGTGTGTGTGTGTCCCTCCCTCGCTGAGTTTGTGCGTGTCCCTCCCTCGCTGTGTGTGTGTGTGTCCCTCCCTCGCTGTGTGTGTGTGTCCCTCCCTCGCTGAGTTTGTGCGTGTCCCTCCCTCGCTGTGTGTGTGTGTGTCCCTCTCTCGCTGTGTGTGTGTGTGTCCCTCCCTCGCTGTGAGTGTGTGTGTCCCTCCCTCGCTGTGTGTGTGTTCCTCCCTCGCTGTGTGTGTGTGTCCCTACCTCGCTGAGTTTGTGCGTGTCCCTCCCTCGCTGTGTGTGTGTGTGTCCCTCCCTCGCTGTGTGTGTGTCCCTCCCTCGCTGTGTGTGTGTGTCCCTCCCTCGCTGTGTGTGTGTGTCCCTCCCTCGCTGAGTTTGTGCGTGTCCCTCCCTCGCTGTGTGTGTGTGTGTCCCTCCCTCGCTGTGTGTGTGTGTCCCTCCCTCGCTGAGTTTGTGCGTGTCCCTCCCTCGCTGTGTGTGTGTGTGTCCCTCCCTCGCTGTGTGTGTGTGTGTCCCTCCCTCGCTGTGTGTGTGTGTCCCTCCCTCGCTGTGTGTGTGTCCCTCCCTCGCTGTGTGTGTGTCCCTCCCTCGCTGTGTGTGTGTGTGTCCCTCCCTCGCTGTGTGTGTGTGTGTGTCCCTCCCTCGCTGTGTGTGTGTGTCCCTCCCTTGCTGTGTGTGTGTGTCCCTCCCTTGCTGTGTGTGTGTGTCCCTCCCTCGCTGTGTGTGTGTGTGTCCCTCCCTCGCTGTGAGTGTGTGTGTGTGTCCCTCCCTCGCTGTGTGTGTGTGTGTCCCTCCCTCGCTGTGTGTCTGTGTCCCTCCCTCGCTGTGTGTGTGTGTGTCCCTTCCTCGCTGTGTGTCTGTGTCCCTCCCTCGCTGTTAGTGTGTGTCCCTCCCTCGCTGTGTGTGTGTGTGTCCCTCCCTCGCTGTGTGTGTGTGTGTCCCTCCCTCGCTGTGTGTGTGTGTGTCCCTCCCTCGCTGTGTGTGTGTGTGTGTGTCCCTCCCTCGCTGTGTGTGTGTGTGTGTGTCCCTCCCTCGCTGTGTGTGTGTGTGCGCCTCCCTCGCTGTGTGTGTGTGTGTCCCTCCCTCGCTGTGAGTGTGTCTGTGTCCCTCCCTTGCTGTGTGTGTGTCCCTCCCTCGCTGTGTGTGTGTGTCCCTCCCTCGCTGTGTGTGTGTGTCCCTCCCTCGCTGTGTGTGTGTGTCCCTCCCTCGCTGTGTGTGTGTGTCCCTCCCTCGCTGTGTGTGTGTGTGTGTGTGTGTGTGTGTCCCTCCCTCGCTGTGAGTGTGTCTGTGTCCCTCCCTTGCTGTGAGTGTGTCCCTCCGTCGCTGTGAGTGTGTCCCTCTCTCGCTGTGTGTGTGTGTCCCTCCCTCGCTGTGTGTGTGTCCCTCCCTCGGTGTGTGTGTCCCTCCCTCGCTGTGTGTGTGTCCCTCCCTCGCTGTGTGAGTGTGTCCCTCCCTCGCTGTGTGTGTGTGTGTCCCTCCCTCGCTGTGTGTGTGTGTCCCTCCCTCGCTGTGTGTGTGTGTGTCCCTCCCTCGCTGTGTGTGTGTGTGTCCCTCCCTCGCTGTGTGTGTGTCCCCCTCCCTCGCTGTGTTTGTGTGTGCCTCCCTCGCTGTGTTTGTGTGTCCCCCTCCCTCGCTGTGTTTGTGTGTCCCTCCCTCGCTGTGTGTGTGTGTGTCCCTCCCTCGCTGTGTGTGTGTGTGTCCCTCCCTCGCTGTGTGTGTGTGTGTCCCTCCCTCGCTGTGTGTGTGTGTGTGTCCCTCCCTCGCTGTGTGTGTGTGTCCCTCCCTCACTGTGAGTGTGTGTGTCCCCCTCCCTCGCTGTGTGTGTGTGTCCCTCCCTCGCTGTTAGTGTGTGTGTCCCTCCCTCGCTGTGTGTGTGTGTGTCCCTCCCTCGCTGTGTGTGTGTGTCCCTCCCTCGCTGTGTGTGTGTGTGTCCCTCCCTCGCTGTGTGTGTGTGTCCCTCCCTCGCTGTGTGTGTGTGTGTCCCTCCCTCGCGGTGTGTGTGTGTCCCCCTCCCTCGCTGTGTGTGTGTGTCCCTCCCTCGCTGTGTGTGTGTGTGTCCCTCCCTCGCTGTGTGTGTGTGTCCGCCTCCCTCGCTGTGTGTGAGTGTGTCCCTCCGTCGCTGTGAGTGTGTCCCTCTCTCGCTGTGTGTGTGTGTCCCTCCCTCGCTGTGTGTGTGTCCCTCCCTCGCTGTGTGTGTGTCCCTCCCTCGCTGTGTGTGTGTGTCCCTCCCTCGCTGTGTGTGTGTGTGTCCCTCCCTCGCTGTGTGTGTGTGTCCCTCCCTCGCTGTGTGTGTGTCCCTCCCTCGCTGTGTGTGCGTGTGTCCCTCCCTCGCTGTGTGTGTGTGTGTCCCTCCCTCGCTGTGTGTGTGTGTGTCCCTCCCTCGCTGTGTGTGTGTGTGTGTCCCTCCCTCGCTGTGTGTATGTGTCCCTCCCTCGCTGTGTGTGTGTCCCTCCCTCGCTGTGTGTGCGTGTGTCCCTCCCTCGCTGTGTGTGTGTGTGTCCCTCCCTCGGTGTGTGTGTGTGTGTGTGTCCCTCCCTCGCTGTGTGTGCGTGTGTGTCCCTCCCTCGCTGTGTGTGTGTGTGTCCCTCCCTCGCTGTGTGTGTGTGTCCCTCCCTCGCGGTGTGTGTGTGTCCCCCTCCCTCGCTGTGTGTGTGTGTGTCCCTCCCTCGCTGTGTGTGTGTGTGTCCCTCCCTCGCTGTGTGTGTGTGTGTGTCCCTCCCTCGCTGTGTGTGTGTGTCCCTCCCTCACTGTGAGTGTGTGTGTCCCTCCCTCGCTGTGTGTGTGTGTGTCCCTCCCTCGCTGTGTGTCTGTGTCCCTCCCTCGCTGTGTGTGTGTGTGTCCCTTCCTCGCTGTGTGTGTGTGTCCCTCCCTCGCTGTGTGTGTGTGTGTCCCTCCCTCGGTGTGTGTGTGTGTCCCTCCCTCGCTGTGTGTGTGTGTGTCCCTTCCTCGCTGTGTGTCTGTGTCCCTCCCTCGCTGTGTGTGTGTGTGTCCCTTCCTCGCTGTGTGTGTGTGTCCCTCCCTCGCTGTGTGTGTGTGTGTCCCTCCCTCGCTGTGTGTGTGTGTGTCCCTCCCTCGCTGTGTGTGTGTGTCCCTCCCTCGCTGTGTGTGTGTCCCTCCCTCGCTGTGTGTGTGTGTCCCTCCCTCGCTGTGTGTGTGTCCCTCCCTCGCTGTGTGTGTGTGTGTGTCCCTCCCTCGCTGTGTGTGTGTGTGCGCCTCCCTCGCTGTGTGTGTGTGTGTCCCTCCCTCCCTGTGTGTGTGTCCCTCCCTCGCTGTGTGTGTGTGTGTGTCCCTCCCTCGCTGTGTGTGTGTGTGCGCCTCCCTCGCTGTGTGTGTGTGTGTCCCTCCCTCGCTGTGAGTGTGTCTGTGTCCCTCCCTCGCTGTGTGTGTGTGTCCCTCCCTCGCTGTGTGTGTGTGTCCCTCCCTCGCTGTGTGTGTGTGTGTCCCTCCCTCGCTGTGTGTGTGTGTGTGTGTGTGTGTCCCTCCCTCGCTGTGTGTGTGTGTGTCCCTCCCTCGCTGTGTGTGTGTGTCCCTCCCTCGCTGTGTGTGTGTGTCCCTCCCTCGCTGTGTGTGTGTGTCCCTCCCTCGCTGTGTGTGTGTGTGTCCCTCCCTCGCTGTGAGTGTGTCTGTGTCCCTCCCTTGCTGTGTGTGTGTCCCTCCCTCGCTGTGTGTGTGTGTCCCTCCCTCGCTGTGTGTGTGTGTCCCTCCCTCGCTGTGTGTGTGTGTGTGTGTCCCTCCCTCACTGTGTGTATGTCCCTCCCTCGCTGTGTGTGTGTGTCCCTCCCTCGCTGTGTGAGTGTGTGTCCCTCCCTCGCTGTGAGTGTGTCTGTGTCCCTCCCTCGCTGTGAGTGTGTGTCCCTCCGTCGCTGTGAGTGTGTCTGTGTCCCTCCCTCGCTGTGTGAGTGTGTGTCCCTCCGTCGCTGTGTGTGTGTGTCCCTCCCTCGCTGTGTGTGTGTCCCTCCCTCGCTGTGTGTGTGTCCCTCCCTCGCTGTGTGCGTGTGTCCCTCCCTCGCTGTGTGTGTGTGTCCCTCCCTCGCTGTGTGTGTGTGTCCCTCCCTCGCTGTGTGTGTGTGTCCCTCCCTCGCTGTGTGTGTGTCCCTCCCTCGCTGTGTGTGTGTGTGTCCCTCCCTCGCTGTGTGTGTGTGTGTCCCTCCCTCGCGGTGTGTGTGTGTCCCCCTCCCTCGCTGTGTGTGTGTGTCCCTCCCTCACTGTATGTGTGTGTCCCTCCCTCGCTGTGTGTGTGTGTGTCCCTCCCTCGCTGTGTTTGTGTGTGCCTCCCTCGCTGTGTGTGTGTGTCCCCCTCCCTCGCTGTGTGTGTGTGTCCCTCCCTCGCTGTGTTTGTGTGTGCCTCCCTCGCTGTGTGTGTGTGTGTCCCTCCCTCGCTGTGTGTGTGTGTGTCCCTCCCTCGCTGTGTGTGTGTGTCCCTCCCTCGCTGTGTGTGTGTGTCCCTCCCTCGCTGTGTGTGTGTGTCCCTCCCTCGCTGTGTGTGTGTGTGTCCCTCCCTCGCTGTGTGTGTGTGTCCCTCCCTCGCTGTGTGTGTGTGTCCCTCCCTCGCTGTGTGTGTGTGTCCCTCCCTTGCTGTGTGTGTGTGTCCCTCCCTTGCTGTGTGTGTGTGTCCCTCCCTCGCTGTGTGTGTGTGTGTCCCTCCCTCGCTGTGAGTGTGTGTGTCCCTCCCTCGCTGTGTGTGTGTGTGTCCCTCCCTCGCTGTGTGTCTGTGTCCCTCCCTCGCTGTGTGTGTGTGTGTCCCTTCCTCGCTGTGTGTGTGTGTCCCTCCCTCGCTGTGTGTGTGTGTGTCCCTCCCTCGCTGTGTGTGTGTGTGTCCCTCCCTCGCTGTGTGTGTGTGTGTCCCTCCCTCGGTGTGTGTGTGTGTGTCCCTCCCTCGCTGTGTGTCTGTGTCCCTCCCTTGCTGTGTGTGTGCGCCTCCCTCGCTGTGTGTGTGTGTGTGTGTGTGTGTGTCCCTCCCTCGCTGTGTGTGTGTGTCCCTTCCTCGCTGTGTGTCTGTGTCCCTCCCTCGCTGTGTGTGTGTGTGTCCCTTCCTCGCTGTGTGTGTGTGTCCCTCCCTCGCTGTGTGTGTGTGTCCCTCCCTCGCTGTGTGTGTGTGTCCCTCCCTCGCTGTGTGTGTGTGTGTCCCTCCCTCGCTGTGTGTCTGTGTCCCTCCCTTGCTGTGTGTGTGCGCCTCCCTCGCTGTGTGTGTGTGTGTGTGTGTGTGTGTCACTACCTCGCTGTGTGTGTGTCCCTCCCTCGCTGTGTGTGTGTGTGTGTCCCTCCCTCGCTGTGTGTGTGTGTGCGCCTCCCTCGCTGTGTGTGTGTGTGTCCCTCCCTCGCTGTGTGTGTGTCCCTCCCTCGCTGTGTGTGTGTGTGTGTCCCTCCCTCGCTGTGTGTGTGTGTTCGCCTCCCTCGCTGTGTGTGTGTGTGTCCCTCCCTCGCTGTGAGTGTGTCTGTGTCCCTCCCTCGCTGTGTGTGTGTGTCCCTCCCTCGCTGTGTGTGTGTGTCCCTCCCTCGCTGTGTGTGTGTGTGTCCCTCCCTCGCTGTGTGTGTGTGTGTGTGTGTGTCCCTCCCTCGCTGTGTGTGTGTGTGTCCCTCCCTCGCTGTGTGTGTGTCCCTCCCTCGCTGTGTGTGTGTGTCCCTCCCTCGCTGTGTGTGTGTGTCCCTCCCTCGCTGTGTGTGTGTGTGTCCCTCCCTCGCTGTGAGTGTGTCTGTGTCCCTCCCTTGCTGTGTGTGTGTCCCTCCCTCGCTGTGTGTGTGTGTCCCTCCCTCGCTGTGTGTGTGTGTCCCTCCCTCGCTGTGTGTGTGTGTCCCTCCCTCGCTGTGTGTGTGTGTGTGTGTCCCTCCCTCACTGTGTGTGTGTCCCTCCCTCGCTGTGTGTGTGTGTCCCTCCCTCGCTGTGTGAGTGTGTGTCCCTCCCTCGCTGTGAGTGTGTCTGTGTCCCTCCCTCGCTGTGAGTGTGTGTCCCTCCGTCGCTGTGAGTGTGTCTGTGTCCCTCCCTCGCTGTGTGTGTGTCCCTCCGTCGCTGTGTGTGTGTGTCCCTCCCTCGCTGTGTGTGTGTCCCTCCCTCGCTGTGTGTGTGTCCCTCCCTCGCTGTGTGCGTGTGTCCCTCCCTCGCTGTGTGTGTGTGTCCCTCCCTCGCTGTGTGTGTGTGTCCCTCCCTCGCTGTGTGTGTGTGTCCCTCCCTCGCTGTGTGTGTGTCCCTCCCTCGCTGTGTGTGTGTGTCCCTCACTCGCTGTGTGTGTGTGTGTCCCTCACTCGCTGTGTGAGTGTGTCCCTCCCTCGCTGTGTGTGTGTGTCCCTCCCTCGCTGTTTGTGTGTGTGTCCCTCCCTCGCTGTGTGTGTGTGTGTCCCTCCCTCGCTGTGTGTGTCCCTCCCTCGCGGTGTGTGTGTGTCCCTCCCTCGCTGTGTGTGTGTGTCCCTCCCTCACTGTATGTGTGTGTCCCTCCCTCGCTGTGTTTGTGTGTGTCCCTCCCTCGCTGTGTGTGTGTGTGTCCCTCCCTCGCTGTGTGTGTGTGTGTCCCTCCCTCGCTGTGTGTGTGTGTGTGTCCCTCCCTCGCTGTTTGTGTGTGTGTCCCTCCCTCGCTGTGTGTGTGTGTGTCCCTCCCTCGCGGTGTGTATGTGTGTCCCTCCCTCGCTGTGTTTGTGTGTGCCTCCCTCGCTGTGTCTGTGTGTCCCCCTCCCTCGCTGTGTGTGTGTGTCCCTCCCTCGCTGTGTGTGTGTGTGTCCCTCCCTCGCTGTGTTTGTGTGTGCCTCCCTCGCTGTGTGTGTGTGTCCCCCTCCCTCGCTGTGTGTGTGTGTCCCTCCCTCGCTGTGTGTGTGTGTGTCCCTCCCTCGCTGTGTTTGTGTGTGCCTCCCTCGCTGTGTGTGTGTGTCCCCCTCCCTCGCTGTGTGTGTGTGTCCCTCCCTCGCTGTGTTTGTGTGTGCCTCCCTCGCTGTGTGTGTGTGTCCCCCTCCCTCGCTGTGCGTGTGTGTCCCTCCCTCGCTGTGTGTGTGTGTGTCCCTCCCTCGCTGTGTTTGTGTGTCCCTCCCTCGCTGTGTGTGTGTGTCCCTCCCTCGCTGTGTGTGTGTGTCCCTCCCTCGCTGTGTGTGTGTGTGTCCCTCCCTCGCTGTGTGTGTGTGTGTCCCTCCCTCGCGGTGTGTGTGTGTCCCTCCCTCGCTGTGAGTGTGTGTCCCTCCCTCGCTGTGAGTGTGTGTCCCTCCCTCGCTGTGAGTGTGTGTCCCTCCCTCGCTGTGAGTGTGTGTCCCTCCCTCGCCGTGTGTGAGTGTGTGTCCCTCCCTCGCTGTGTGTGTGTGTGTCCCTCCCTCGCTGTGAGTGTGTGTGTCCCCCTCCCTCGCTGTGGTGTGTGTCCCTCCCTCGCTGTGTGTGTGTGTGTGTCCCTCCCTCGCTGTTTGTGTGTGTGTCCCTCCCTCGCTGTGTGTGTGTGTCCCTCCCTCGCTGTGTGTGTGTGTCCCTCCCTCGCTGTGTGTGTGTGTGTGTGTCCCTCCCTCGCTGTGTGTGTGTGTGTGTGTCCCTCCCTCGCTGTGTGTGTGTGTCCCTCCCTCGCTGTGTGTGTGTGTGTGTCCCTCCCTCGCTGTGTGTGTGTGTCCCTCCCTCGCTGTGTGAGTGTGTCGCACCCTCGCTGTGAGTGTGTCCCTCCCTCGCTGTGTGTGTGTGTCCCTCCCTCGCTGTGTGTGTGTGTCCCTCCCTCGCTGTGTGTGTGTGTGTCCCTCCCTCGCTGTGTGTGTGTGTGTGTCCCTCCCTCGCTGTTTGTGTGTGTGACCCTCCCTCGCTGTGTGTTTGTGTGTGTCCCTCCCTCGCTGTGTGTGTGTGTGTCCCTCCCTCGCCGTGTGTGTGTCCCTCCCTCGCTGTGTGTGTGTGTGTCCCTCCCTCGCTGTTTGTGTGTGTGTCCCTCCCTCGCTGTGTGTGTGTGTGTCCCTCCCTCGCTGTGTGTGTGCCCCTCCCTCGCTGTGAGTGTGTGTCCCTCCCTCGCTGTGAGTGTGTGTGTGTCCCTCCCTCGCTGTGTGTGTGTGTGTGTCCCTCCCTCGCTGTGTGTGTGTGTGTCCCTCCCTCGCTGTGTGTGTGTCCCTCCCTCGCTGTGAGTGTGTGTCCCTCCCTCGCTGTGAGTGTGTGTGTCCCTCCCTCGCTGTGAGTGTGTGTCCCTCCCTCGCTGTGTGTGTGTGTGTCCCTCCCTCGCTGTGTGTGTGTGTGTGTGTCCCTCCCTCGCTGTTTGTGTGTGTGTCCCTCCCTCGCTGTGTGTTTGTGTGTGTCCCTCCCTCGCTGTGTGTGTGTGTGTGTCCCTCCCTCGCTGTGTGTGTGTGTGTCCCTCCCTCGCTGTGTGTGTGTCCCTCCCTCGCTGTGTGTGTGTGTCCCTCCCTCGCTGTGTGTGTGTGTGTCCCTCCCTCGCTGTGTGTGTGTGTGTATCCTCCCCTCGCTGTGTGTGTGTGTGTCCTTCCCTCGCTGTGTGTGTGTGTGTGTGTTCCTCCCTCGCTGTGTGTGTGTGTCCCTCCGTCGCTGAGTTTGTGCGTGTCCCTCCCTCGCTGTGTGTGTGTGTGTCCCTCCCTCGCTGTGAGTGTGTGTGTCCCTCCCTCGCTGTGAGTGTGTGTGTCCCTCCCTCGCTGTGTGTGTGTTCCTCCCTCGCTGTGTGTGTGTGTGTCCCTCCCTCGCTGTGTGTGTGTGTGTCCCTCCCTCGCTGAGTTTGTGCGTGTCCCTCCCTCGCTCTGTGTGTGCGTGTCCCTCCCTCGCTGTGTGTGTGTGTTCCTCCCTCGCTGTGTGTGTGTGTCCCTCCCTCGCTGTGTGTGTGTGTCCCTCCCTCGCTGAGTTTGTGCGTGTCCCTCCCTCGCGGTGTGTGTGTGTGCCTCCCTCGCTGTGTGTGTGTCCCTCCCTCGCTGTGTGTGTGTTCCTCCCTCGCTGTGTGTGTGTGTCCCTCCCTCGCTGTGTTTGTGTGTCCCTCCCTCGCTGTGTTTGTGTGTCCCTCCCTCGCTGTGTTTGTGTATCCCTCCCTCGCTGTGTGTGTGTCCCTCCCTCGCTGTGTGTGTGTGTCCCTCCCTCGCTGTGTGTGTGTCCCTCCCTCGCTGTGTGTGTGTTCCTCCCTCGCTGTGTGTGTGTGTCCCTCCCTCGCTGAGTTTGTGCGTGTCCCTCCCTCGCTGTGTGTGTGCGTGTCCCTCCCTCGCTGTGTGTGTGTGTCCCTCCCTCGCTGTGTGTGTGTGTGTGTCCCTCCCTTGCTGTGTGTGTGTGTCCCTCCCTCGCTGTGTGTGTGTGTGTCCCTCCCTCGCTGTGAGTGTGTGTGTCCCTCCCTCGCTGTGTGTGTGTGTGTCCCTCCCTCGCTGTGTGTCTGTGTCCCTCCCTCGCTGTGTGTGTGTGTGTCCCTTCCTCGCTGTGTGTCTGTGTCCCTCCCTCGCTGTTAGTGTGTGTGTCCCTCCCTCGCTGTGTGTGTGTGTGTCCCTCCCTCGCTGTGTGTGTGTGTCCCTCCCTCGCTGTGTGTGTGTGTGTCCCTCCCTCGCTGTGTGTGTGTGTGTCCCTCCCTCGCTGTGTGTGTGTGTGTCCCTTCCTCGCTGTGTGTGTGTGTCCCTCCCTCGCTGTGTGTGTGTGTCCCTCCCTCGCTGTATGTGTGTGTGTCCCTCCCTCGCTGTGTGTGTGTGTGTCCCTCCCTCGCTGTGTGTGTGTGTGTCCCTCCCTCGCTGTGTGTGTGTGTGTCCCTCCCTCGCTGTGTGTGTGTGTCCCTCCCTCGCTGTGTGTGTGTGTGTCCCTCCCTCGCTGTGTGTGTGTGTCCCTCCCTCGCTGTGTGTGTGTGTGTCCCTCCCTCGCTGTGTGTGTGTGTGTCCCTCCCTCGCTGTGTGTGTGTGTCCCTCCCTCGCTGTGTGTGTGTGTGCGCCTCCCTCGCTGTGAGTGTGTCTGTGTCCCTCCCTTGCTGTGTGTGTGTCCCTCCGTCGCTGTGTGTGTGTGTGTCCCTCCCTCGCTGTGTGTGTGTGTGTCCCTCCCTCGCTTGTGTGTGTGTGTCCCTCCCTCGCTGTGTGTGTGTGTGTCCCTCCCTCGCTGTGTGTGTGTGTGTGTCCCTCCCTCGCTGTGTGTGTGTGTGTCCCTCCCTCGCTGTGTGTGTGTGTCCCTCCCTCGCTGTGTGTGTGTGTGTCCCTCCCTCGCTGTGTGTGTGTGTCCCTCCCTCGCTGTGTGTGTGTGTGTCCCTCCCTCGCTGTGTGTGTGTCCCTCCCTCGCTGTGAGTGTGTCTGTGTCCCTCCCTCGCTGTGTGTGTGTCCCTCCGTCGCTGTGTGTGTGTGTGTCCCTCCCTCGCTGTGTGTGTGTGTGTCCCTCCCTCGCTGTGTGTGTGAGTCCCTCCCTCGCTGTGTGTGTGTGTCCCTCCCTCGCTGTGTGTGTGTGTCCCACCCTCGCTGTGTGTGTGTGTGTGTGTGTGTGTCCCTCCCTCGCTGTGAGTGTGTCTGTGTCCCTCCCTTGCTGTGTGTGTGTCCCTCCGTCGCTGTGAGTGTGTCTGTGTCCCTCCCTCGCTGTGAGTGTGTCTGTGTCCCTCCCTCGCTGTGTGTGTGTCCCTCCGTCGCTGTGTGTGTGTGTCCCTCCCTCGCTGTGTGTGTGTCCCTCCCTCGCTGTGTGTGTGTGTCCCTCCCTCGCTGTGTGTGTGTGTCCCTCCCTCGCTGTGTGTGTGTGTCCCTCCCTCGCTGTGTGTGTGTGTGTCCCTCCCACGCTGTGTGAGTGTGTCCCTCCCTCGCTGTGTGTGTGTGTCCCTCCCTCGCTGTTTGTGTGTGTGTCCCTCCCTCGCTGTGTGTGTGTGTGTCCCTCCCTCGCTGTGTGTGTGTGTGTCCCTCCCTGGCTGTGTGTGTGTGTGTCCCTCCCTCGCGGTGTGTGTGTGTCCCCCTCCCTCGCTGTGTGTGTGTGTCCCTCCCTCACTGTGTGTGTGTGTCCCTCCCTCGCTGTGTGTGTGTGTGTGTCCCTCCCTCGCTGTGTGTGTGTGTGTCCCTCCCTCGCTGTGTGTGTGTGTGTCCCTCCCTCGCTGTAAGTGTGTGTGTCCCTCCCTCGCTGTGTGTGTGTTCCTCCCTCGCTGTGTGTGTGTGTGTCCCTCCCTCGCTGTGTGTGTGTGTGTCCCTCCCTCGCTGAGTTTGTGCGTGTCCCTCCCTCGCTCTGTGTGTGCGTGTCCCTCCCTCGCGCTGTGTGTGTGTGTTCCTCCCTCGCTGTGTGTGTGTGTCCCTCCCTCGCTGTGTGTGTGTGTCCCTCCCTCGCTGAGATTGTGCGTGTCCCTCCCTCGCTGTGTGTGTGTGTCCCTCCCTCGCTGTGTGTGTGTCCCTCCCTCGCTGTGTGTGTGTTCCTCCCTCGCTGTGTTTGTGTGTCCCTCCCTCGCTGTGTTTGTGTGTCCCTCCCTCGCTGTGTTTGTGTGTCCCTCCCTCGCTCTGTGTGTGTCCCTCCCTCGCTGTGTGTGTGTGTCCCTCCCTCGCTGTGTGTGTGTCCCTCCCTCGCTGTGTGTGTGTTCCTCCCTCGCTGTGTGTGTGTGTCCCTCCCTCGCTGAGTTTGTGCGTGTCCCTCCCTCGCTGTGTGTGTGCGTGTCCCTCCCTCGCTGTGTGTGTGTGTCCCTCCCTCGCTGTGTGTGTGTGTGTGTCCCTCCCTTGCTGTGTATGTGTGTCCCTCCCTTGCTGTGTGTGTGTGTCCCTCCCTCGCTGTGTGTGTGTGTGTCCCTCCCTCGCTGTGAGTGTGTGTGTCCCTCCCTCGCTGTGTGTGTGTGTGTCCCTCCCTCGCTGTGTGTCTGTGTCCCTCCTTCGCTGTGTGTGTGTGTGTCCCTTCCTCGCTGTGTGTCTGTGTCCCTCCCTCGCTGTTAGTGTGTGTGTCCCTCCCTCGCTGTGTGTGTGTGTGTCCCTCCCTCGCTGTGTGTGTGTGTCCCTCCCTCGCTGTGTGTGTGTGTGTCCCTCCCTCGCTGTGTGTGTGTGTGTCCCTCCCTCGCTGTGTGTGTGTGTGTCCCTTCCTCGCTGTGTGTGTGTGTCCCTCCCTCGCTGTGTGTGTGTGTCCCTCCCTCGCTGTGTGTGTGTGTGTCCCTCCCTCGCTGTGTGTGTGTGTGTCCCTCCCTCGCTGTGTGTGTGTGTGTCCCTCCCTCGCTGTGTGTGTGTGTCCCTCCCTCGCTGTGTGTGTGTGTGTCCCTCCCTCGCTGTGTGTGTGTGTCCCTCCCTCGCTGTGTGTGTGTGTGTGTCCCTCCCTTGCTGTGTGTGTGTCCCTCCCTCGCTGTGTGTGTGTGTGCGCCTCCCTCGCTGTGAGTGTGTCTGTGTCCCTCCCTTGCTGTGTGTGTGTCCCTCCGTCGCTGTGTGTGTGTGTGTCCCTCCCTCGCTGTGTGTGTGTGTGTCCCTCCCTCGCTGTGTGTGTGTGTGTCCCTCCCTCGCTGTGTGTGTGTGTCCCTCCCTCGCTGTGTGTGTGTGTCCCTCCCTCGCTGTGTGTGTGTGTGTGTGTGTGTGTCCCTCCCTCGCTTGAGTGTGTCTGTGTCCCTCCCTTGCTGTGTGTGTGTCCCTCCGTCGCTGTGAGTGTGTCTGTGTCCCTCCCTCGCTGTGAGTGTGTCTGTGTCCCTCCCTTGCTGTGTGTGTGTCCCTCCGTCGCTGTGAGTGTGTCTGTGTCCCTCCCTCGCTGTGAGTGTGTCTGTGTCCCTCCCTCGCTGTGTGTGTGTCCCTCCGTCGCTGTGTGTGTGTGTCCCTCCCTCGCTGTGTGTGTGTCCCTCCCTCGCTGTGTGTGTGTGTCCCTCCCTCGCTGTGTGTGTGTGTGTCCCTCCCTCGCTGTGTGTGTGTGTGTGTCCCTCCCTCGCTGTGTGTGTGTGTCCCTCCCTCGCTGTGTGTGTGTGTCCCTCCCTCGCTGTGTGTGTGTGTGTCCCTCCCACGCTGTGTGAGTGTGTCCCTCCCTCGCTGTGTGTGTGTGTCCCTCCCTCGCTGTTTGTGTTTGTGTCCCTCCCTCGCTGTGTGTGTGTGTGTGTCCCTCCCTCGCTGTGTGTGTGTGTGTCCCTCCCTCGCTGTGTGTGTGTATGTCCCTCCCTGGCTGTGTGTGTGTGTGTCCCTCCCTCGCGGTGTGTGTGTGACCCCCTCCCTCGCTGTGTGTGTGTGTCCCTCCCTCACTGTGTGTGTGTGTCCCTCCCTCGCTGTGTGTGTGTGTGTGTCCCTCCCTCGCTGTGTGTGTCCCTCCCTCGCTGTGTGTGTGTGTGTCCCTCCCTCGCTGTGTGTGTGTGTCCCTCCCTCGCTGTGTGTGTGTGTGTGTCCCTCCCTCGCTGTGTGTGTGTGTGTCCCTCCCTCGCTGTGTGTGTGTGTGTCCCTCCCTGGCTGTGTGTGTGTGTGTCCCTCCCTCGCGGTGTGTGTGTGTCCCCCTCCCTCGCTGTGTGTGTGTGTCCCTCCCTCACTGTGTGTGTGTGTCCCTCCCTCGCTGTGTGTGTGTGTGTGTCCCTCCCTCGCTGTGTGTGTGTGTGTCCCTCCCTCGCGGTGTGTGTGTGTCCCCCTCCCTCGCTGTGTGTGTGTGTCCCTCCCTCACTGTGTGTGTGTGTCCCTCCCTCGCTGTGTGTGTGTGTGTGTCCCTCCCTCGCTGTGTGTGTGTGTGTCCCTCCCTCGCTGTGTGTGTGTGTGTGTCCCTCCCTCGCTCTGTGTGTGTGTGTCCCTCCCTCGCTGTGTGTGTGTGTGTGCCTCCCTCGCTGTGTGTGTGTGTGTCCCTCCCTCGCTGTGTGTGTGTGTGTCCCTCCCTCGCTGTGTTTGTGTGTGCCTCCCTCGCTGTGTGTGTGTGTCCCCCTCCCTCGCTGTGTTTGTGTGTCCCTCCCTCGCTGTGTGTGTGTGTCCCTCCCTCGCTGTGTGTGTGTGTGTCCCTACCTCGCTGTGTGTGTGTGTCCCTCCCTCGCTGTGTTTGTGTGTCCCTCCCTCGCTGTGTTTGTGTGTCCCTCCCTCGCTGTGTGTGTGTGTGTCCCTCCCTCGCTGTGTGTGTGTGTGTGTGTGTGTCCCTCCCTCGCTGTGTGTGTGTGTTCCTCCCTCGCTGTGTGTGTGTGTGTGTCCCTCCCTCGCTGTGTGTGTGTGTCCCTCCCTCGCTGTGTGTGTGTGCCTCCCTTGCTGTGTGTGTGTGTGCCTCCCTCGCTGTGAGTGTGTGTCCCTCCCTCGCTGTGTGTGTGTGTCCCTCCCTCGCTGTGAGTGTGTGTCCCTCCCTCGCTGTGTGTGTGTGTCCCTCCCTCGCTGTGTGTGCGTGTGTCCCTCCCTCGCTGTGTGTGTGTGTGTCCCTTCCTCGCTGTGAGTGTGTCTGTGTCCCTCCCTCGCTGTGTGTGTGTGTCCCTCCCTCGCTGTGTGTGTGTGTGTGTCCCTCCCTCGCTGTGTGTGTGTCCCTCCCTCGCTGTGTGTGTGTGTGTCCCTCCCTCGCTGTGTGTGTGTGTCCCTCCCTCGCTGTGTGTGTGCGTGTCCCTCCCTCGCTGTGTGTGTGTGTGTCCCTCCCTCGCTGTGTATGTGTGTGTCCCTCCCTCGCTGTGTGAGTGTGTGTCCCTCCCTCGCTGTGTGTGTGTGTCCCTCCCTCGCTGTGTGTGTGTGTCCCTCCCTCGCTGTGTTTGTGTGTCCCTCCCTCGCTGTGTTTGTGTGTCCCTCCCTCGCGGTGTTTGTGTGTCCCTCCCTCGCTGTGTGTGTGTGCCTCCCTCGCTGTGTGTGTGTGTGTGTGTCCCTCCCTCGCTGTGTGTGTGTCCCTCCCTCGCTGTGTGTGTGTGTGTGTCCCTCCCTCGCTGTGTGAGTGTGTGTCCCTTCCTCGCTGTGAGTGTGTCTGTGTCCCTCCCTCGCAGTGTGTGTGTGTGTGTCCCTCCCTCGCTGTGTGAGTGTGTGTCCCTTCCTCGCTGTGAGTGTGTCTGTGTCCCTCCCTCGCTGTGTGTGTGTGTCCCTCCCTCGCTGTGAGTGTGTCTGTGTCCCTCCCTCGCTGTGTGTGTGTGTGTCCCTCCCTCGCTGTGAGTGTGTCTGTGTCCCTCCCTCGCTGTGTGTGTGTGCCTCCCTCGCTGTGTTTGTGTGTCCCTCCCTCGCTGTGTGTGTGTGCCTCCCTCGCTGTGTGTGTGTGTCCCTCCCTCGCTGTGTGTGTGTGTGTGTGTCCCTCCCTCGCTGTGTGTGTGTCCCTCCCTCGCTGTGTGTGTGTGTGTGTCCCTCCCTCGCTGTGTGAGTGTGTGTCCCTTCCTCGCTGTGAGTGTGTCTGTGTCCCTCCCTCGCTGTGTGTGTGTGTGTGTCCCTCCCTCGCTGTGTGAGTGTGTGTCCCTTCCTCGCTGTGAGTGTGTCTGTGTCCCTCCCTCGCTGTGTGTGTGTGTCCCTCCCTCGCTGTGAGTGTGTCTGTGTCCCTCCCTCGCTGTGTGTGTGTGTGTCCCTCCCTCGCTGTGAGTGTGTCTGTGTCCCTCCCTCGCTGTGTGTGTGTGTCCCTCCCTCGCTGTGTGTGTGTGTCCCTCCCTCGCTGTGTGTGTGTGTGTGTCCCTCCCTCGCTGTGAGTGTGTCTGTGTCCCTCCCTCGCTGTGTGTGTGTGTCCCTCCCTCGCTGAGTGTGTGTGTCCCTCCCTCGCTGTGTGTGTGTGTCCCTCCCTCGCTGTGTGTGTGTGTGTCCCTCCCTCGCTGTTTGTGTGTGTCCCTCCCTCGCTGTGAGTGTGTGTCCCTCCCTCGCTGTGAGTGTGTGTCCCTCCCTCGCTGTGAGTGTGTGTCCCTCCCTCGCTGTGTGTGTGTGTCCCTCCCTCGCTGTGTGTGTGTGTCCCTCCCTCGCTGTGTGTGTGTGTGTCCCTCCCTCGCTGTGTGTGTGTGTCCCTCCCTCGCTGTGTGTGTGTGTCCCTCCCTCGGTGTGTGTGTGTGTCCCTCCCTCGCTGTGAGTGTGTGTCCCTCCCTCGCTGTGTGTGTGTGTCCCTCCCTCGCTGTGAGTGTGTGTCCCTCCCTCGCTGTGTGTGTGTCCCTCCCTCGCTGTGTGTGTGTGTGTGTGTCCCTCCCTCGCTGTGTGTGTGTGTGTGTGTTCCTCCCTCGCTGTGTGTGTGTGTGTGTGTGTTCCTCCCTCGCTGTGTGTGTGTGTCCCTCCCTCGCTGAGTTTGTGCGTGTCCCTCCCTCGCTGTGTGTGTGTGTGTCCCTCCCTCGCTGTGTGTGTGTGTGTCCCTCCCTCGCTGTGAGTGTGTGTGTCCCTCCCTCGCTGTGTGTGTGTTCCTCCCTCGCTGTGTGTGTGTGTCCCTCCCTCGCTGGGTTTGTGCGTGTCCCTCCCTCGCTCTGTGTGTGTGTGTCCCTCCCTCGCTGTGTGTGTGTGTGTTCCTCCCTCGCTGTGTGTGTGTGTCCCTCCCTCGCTGAGTTTGTGCGTGTCCCTCCCTCGCTGTGTGTGTGTCCCTCCCTCGCTGTGTGTGTTCCTCCCTCGCTGTGTGTGTGTGTTCCTCCCTCGCTGTGTGTGTGTGTCCCTCCCTCGCTGTGTGTGTGTTCCTCCCTCGCTGTGTGTGTGTGTCCCTCCCTCGCTGAGTTTGTGCGTGTCCCTCCCTCGCTCTGTGTGTGTGTGTCCCTCCCTCGCTGTGTGTGTGTGTGTTCCTCCCTCGCTGTGTGTGTGTGTCCCTCCCTCGCTGAGTTTGTGCGTGTCCCTCCCTCGCTGTGTGTGTGTGTGTCCCTCCCTCGCTGTGTGTGTGTGTCCCTCCCTCGCTAAGTTTGTGCGTGTCCCTCCCTCGCTGTGTGTGTGTGTGTCCCTCCCTCGCTGTGTGTGTGTGTCCCTCCCTCGCTGTGTGTGTGTGTGTCCCTCCCTCGCTGTGTGTGTGTGTGTCCCTCCATCGCTGTGTGTGTGTGTCCCTCCCTCGCTGTGTGTGTGTGTCCCTCCCTTGCTGTGTGTGTGTGTCCCTCCCTTGCTGTGTGTGTGTGTCCCTCCCTCGCTGTGAGTGTGTGTGTCGCTCCCTCGCTGTGTGTGTGTGTGTCCCTCCCTCGCTGTGTGTCTGTGTCCCTCCCTCGCTGTGTGTGTGTGTGTCCCTTCCTCGCTGTGTGTCTGTGTCCCTCCCTCGCTGTGTGTGTGTGTGTCCCTCCCTCGGTGTGTGTGTGTGTCCCTCCCTCGCTGTGTGTGTGTGTGTCCCTTCCTCGCTGTGTGTCTGTGTCCCTCCCTCGCTGTGTGTGTGTGTGTCCCTTCCTCGCTGTGTGTGTGTGTCCCTCCCTCGCTGTGTGTGTGTGTGTCCCTCCCTCGCTGTGTATGTGTGTGTCCCTCCCTCGCTGTGTGTGTGTGTCCCTCCCTCGCTGTGAGTGTGTCTGTGTCCCTCCCTTGCTGTGTGTGTGCGCCTCCCTCGCTGTGTGTGTGTGTGTGTGTGTGTGTCCCTCCCTCGCTGTGTGTGTGTCCCTCCCTCGCTGTGTGTGTGTGTGTGTCCCTCCCTCGCTGTGTGTGTGTGTGCGCCTCCCTCGCTGTGTGTGTGTGTGTGTCACTCCCTCGCTGTGTGTGTGTCCCTCCCTCGCTGTGTGTGTGTGTGTGTCCCTCCCTCGCTGTGTGTGTGTGTGCGCCTCCCTCGCTGTGTGTGTGTGTGTCCCTCCCTCGCTGTGAGTGTGTCTGTGTCCCTCCCTCGCTGTGTGTGTGTGTCCCTCCCTCGCTGTGTGTGTGTGTCCCTCCCTCGCTGTGTGTGTGTGTCCCTCCCTCGCTGTGTGTGTGTGTGTCCCTCCCTCGCTGTGTGTGTGTGTGTGTGTGTGTGTCCCTCCCTCGCTGTGTGTGTGTCCCTCCCTCGCTGTGTGTGTGTGTGTCCCTCCCTCGCTGTGTGTGTGTGTCCCTCCCTCGCTGTGTGTGTGTGTGCGCCTCCCTCGCTGTGTGTGTGTGTGTCCCTCCCTCGCTGTGAGTGTGTCTGTGTCCCTCCCTTGCTGTGTGTGTGTCCCTCCCTCGCTGTGTGTGTGTGTCCCTCCCTCGCTGTGTGTGTGTGTCCCTCCCTCGCTGTGTGTGTCTGTCCCTCCCTCGCTGTGTGTGTGTGTGTGTGTCCCTCCCTCACTGTGTGTGTGTCCCTCCCTCGCTGTGTGTGTGTGTCCCTCCCTCGCTGTGTGAGTGTGTGTCCCTCCCTCGCTGTGAGTGTGTCTGTGTCCCTCCCTCGCTGTGAGTGTGTGTCCCTCCGTCGCTGTGAGTGTGTCTGTGTCCCTCCCTCGCTGCGTGTGTGTCCCTCCCTCGCTGTGTGTGTGTGTGTGTCCCTCCCTCGCTGTGTGTGTGTCCCTCCCTCGCTGTGTGTGTGTCCCTCCCTCGCTGTGTGTGTGTCCCTCCCTCGCTGTGTGAGTGTGTCACTCCCTCGCTGTGTGTGTGTGTCCCTCCCTCGCTGTGTGTGTGTGTCCCTCCCTCGCTGTGTGTGTGTCCCTCCCTCGCTGTGTGTGTGTGTGTCCCTCACTCGCTGTGTGTGTGTGTGTCCCTCACTCGCTGTGTGAGTGTGTCCCTCCCTCGCTGTGTGTGTGTGTGTCCCTCCCTCGCTGTGTGTGTGTGTCCCTCCCTCGCTGTTTGTGTGTGTGTCCCTCCCTCGCTGTGTGTGTGTGTGTCCCTCCCTCGCTGTGTGTGTGTGTGTCCCTCCCTCGCGGTGTGTGTGTGTCCCCCTCCCTCGCTGTGTGTGTGTGTCCCTCCCTCACTGTATGTGTGTGTCCCTCCCTCGCGGTGTTTGTGTGTGTCCCTCCCTCGCTGTGTGTGTGTGTGTCCCTCCCTCGCTGTGTGTGTGTGTGTCCCTCCCTCGCTGTGTGTGTGTGTGTCCCTCCCTCGCTGTGTGTGTGTGTCCCTCCCTCGCTGTGTGTGTGTGTCCCTCCCTCGCTGTGTGTGTGTGTGTCCCTCCCTCGCGGTGTGTGTGTGTCCCCCTCCCTCGCTGTGTGTGTGTGTCCCTCCCTCACTGTATGTGTGTGTCCCTCCCTCGCTGTGTGTGTGTGTCCCTCCCTCGCTGTGTGTGTGTGTCCCTCCCTCGCTGTGTGTGTGTGTCCCTCCCTCGCTGTGTTTGTGTGTCCCTCCCTCGCTGTGTGTGTGTGTGTCCCCGTCCCTCGCTGTGTGTGTGTGTCCCTCCCTCGCTGTGTGTGTGTGTGTGTGTGTGTCCCTCCCTCGCTGTGTGTGTGTCCCTCCCTCGCTGTGTGTGTGTGTGTCCCTCCCTCGCTGTGTGTGTGTGTCCCTCCCTCGCTGTGTGTGTGTGTGCGCCTCCCTCGCTGTGTGTGTGTGTGTCCCTCCCTCGCTGTGAGTGTGTCTGTGTCCCTCCCTTGCTGTGTGTGTGTCCCTCCCTCGCTGTGTGTGTGTGTCCCTCCCTCGCTGTGTGTGTGTGTCCCTCCCTCGCTGTGTGTGTGTGTCCCTCCCTCGCTGTGTGTGTCTGTCCCTCCCTCGCTGTGTGTGTGTGTGTGTGTCCCTCCCTCACTGTGTGTGTGTCCCTCCCTCGCTGTGTGTGTGTGTCCCTCCCTCGCTGTGTGTGTGTGTCCCTCCCTCGCTGTGTGTGTGTGTGTCCCTCCCTCACTGTGTGTGTGTCCCTCCCTCGCTGTGTGTGTGTGTCCCTCCCTCGCTGTGTGTGTGTGTCCCTCCCTCGCTGTGTGAGTGTGTGTCCCTCCCTCGCTGTGAGTGTGTCTGTGTCCCTCCCTCGCTGTGAGTGTGTGTCCCTCCGTCGCTGTGAGTGTGTCTGTGTCCCTCCCTCGCTGTGTGTGTGTCCCTCCCTCGCTGTGTGTGTGTCCCTCCCTCGCTGTGTGTGTGTCCCTCCCTCGCTGTGTGTGTGTCCCTCCCTCGCTGTGTGAGTGTGTCCCTCCCTCGCTGTGTGTGTGTGTCCCTCCCTCGCTGTGTGTGTGTGTCCCTCCCACACTGTGTGTGTGTGTCCCTCCCTCGCTGTGTGTGTGTCCCTCCCTCGCTGTGTGTGTGTGTGTCCCTCCCTCGCTGTGTGTGTGTCCCTCCCTCGCTGTGTGTGTGTGTGTCCCTCCCTCGCTGTGTGTGTGTCCCTCCCTCGCTTTGTGTGTGTGTCCCTCCCTCGCTGTGTGTGTGTGTCCCTCCCTCGCAGTGTGTGTGTGTCCCTCCCTCGCTGTGTGTGTGTGTCCCTCCCTCGCTGTGTGTGTGTGTGTCCCTCACTCGCTGTGTGTGTGTGTGTCCCTCACTCGCTGTGTGAGTGTGTCCCTCCCTCGCTGTGTGTGTGTGTGTCCCTGCCTCGCTGTGTGTGTGTGTCCCTCCCTCGCTGTTTGTGTGTGTGTCCCTCCCTCGCTGTGTGTGTGTGTGTCCCTCCCTCGCTGTGTGTGTGTGTGTCCCTCCCTCGCGGTGTGTGTGTGTCCCCCTCCCTCGCTGTGTGTGTGTGTCCCCCTCCCTCGCTGTGTGTGTGTGTGTCCCTCACTCGCTGTGTGAGTGTGTCCCTCCCTCGCTGTGTGTGTGTGTGTCCCTGCCTCGCTGTGTGTGTGTGTCCCTCCCTCGCTGTTTGTGTGTGTGTCCCTCCCTCGCGGTGTGTGTGTGTCCCCCTCCCTCACTGTATGTGTGTGTCCCTCCCTCGCTGTGTTTGTGTGTGTCCCTCCCTCGCTGTGTGTGTGTGTGTCCCTCCCTCGCTGTGTGTGTGTGTGTCCCTCCCTCGCTGTGTGTGTGTGTCCCTCCCTCGCTGTGTTTGTGTGTGCCTCCCTCGCTGTGTGTGTGTGTCCCCGTCCCTCGCTGTGTGTGTGTGTCCCTCCCTCGCTGTGTGTGTGTGTGTCCCTCCCTCGCTGTGTTTGTGTGTCCCTCCCTCGCTGTGTGTGTGTGTCCCTCCCTCGCTGTGTGTGTGTGTCCCTCCCTCGCTGTGTGTGTGTGTGTCCCTCCCTCGCTGTGTGTGTGTGTGTCCCTCCCTCGCGGTCTGTGTGTGTGTCCCTCCCTCGCGGTGTGTGTGTGTCCCCCTCCCTCGCTGTGTGTGTGTGTCCCTCCCTCACTGTGTGTGTGTGTCCCTCCCTCGCTGTGTGTGTGTGTGTCCCTCCCTCGCTGTGTTTGTGTGTGCCTCCCTCGCTGTGTGTGTGTGTGTCCCTCCCTCGCTGTGTTTGTGTGTGTCCCTCCCTCGCTGTGTTTGTGTGTGCCTCCCTCGCTGTGTGTGTGTGTCCCCCTCCCTCGCTGTGTTTGTGTGTGTCCCTCCCTCGCTGTGTGTGTGTGTCCCTCCCTCGCTGTGTGTGTGTGTGTCCCTCCCTCGCTGTGTGTGTGTGTGTCCCTCCCTCGCAGTGTGTGTGTGTGTCCCTCCCTCGCTGTGTGTGTGTGTCCCCCTCCCTCGCTGTGTGTGTGTGTCCCTCCCTCACTGTGTGTGTGTGTCCCTCCCTCGCTGTGTGTGTGTGTGTCCCTCCCTCGCTGTGTGTGTGTGTGTCCCTCCCTCGCTGTGTGTGTGTGTCCCTCCCTCGTTGTGTGTGTGTGTGTGTCCCTCCCTCGCTGTGTGTGTGTGTCCCTCTCTCGCTGTGTTTGTGTGTGCCTCCCTCGCTGTGTGTGTGTGTCCCTCCCTCGCTGTGTGTGTGTGTGTCCCTCTCTCGCTGTGTTTGTGTGTGCCTCCCTCGCTGTGTGTGTGTGTGTCCCTCCCTCGCTGTGTGTGTGTCCCTCCCTCGCTGTGTGTGTGTGTGTCCCTCCCTCGCTGTGTGTGTGTGTCCCTCCCTCGCTGTGAGTGTGTGTGTCCCTCCCTCGCTGTGTGTGTGTGTGTGTCCCTCCCTCGCTGTGTGTGTGTGTCCCTCCCTCGCTGTGAGTGTGTGTGTCCCTCCCTCGCTGTGAGTGTGTGTGTCTCTCCCTCGCTGTGTGTGTGTGTGTCCCTCCCTCGCTGTGTGTGTGTGTCCCTCCCTCGCTGTGTGTGTGTGTGTCCCTCCCTCGCTGTGTTTGTGTGTCCCTCCCTCGCTGTGTTTGTGTGTCCCTCCCTCGCTGTGTGTGTGTGTCCCTCCCTCACTGTATGTGTGTGTGTCCCTCCCTCGCTGTGTTTGTGTGTGTCCCTCCCTCGCTGTGTGTGTGTGTCCCTCCCTCGCTGTGTGTGTGTGTGTCCCTCCCTCGCTGTGTGTGTGTGTGTCCCTCCCTCGCTGTGTGTGTGTGTGTCCCTCCCTCGCTGTGTGTGTGTGTGTCCCTCCCTCGCTGTGTGTGTGTGTCCCTCCCTCGCTGTGTGTGTGTGTGTCCCTCCCTCGCTGTGTTTGTGTGTGCCTCCCTCGCTGCGTGTGTGTGTCCCTCCCTCGCTGTGTTTGTGTGTCCCTCCCTCGCTGTGTGTGTGTGTCCCTCCCTCGCTGTGTGTGTGTGTGTCCCTCCCTCGCTGTGTGTGTGTGTGTCCCTCCCTCGCTGTGTGTGTGTGTGTCACTCCCTCGCTGTGTGTGTGTCCCTCCCTCGCTGTGTGTGTGTGTGTCCCTCCCTCGCTGTGTGTGTGTGTGTGTCCCTCCCTCGCTGTGTGTGTGTGTCCCTCCCTCGCTATGTGTGTGTGTCCCTCCCTCGGTGTGCGTGTGTGTCCCTCCCTCGCTGTGTGTGTGTGTGTCCCTTCCTCGCTGTGTGTCTGTGTCCCTCCCTCGCTGTGTGTGTGTGTGTCCCTTCCTCGCTGTGTATGTGTGTGTCCCTCCCTCGCTGTGTGTGTGTGTCCCTCCCTCGCTGTGAGTGTGTCTGTGTCCCTCCCTTGCTGTGTGTGTGCGCCTCCCTCGCTGTGTGTGTGTGTGTGTGTGTGTGTCCCTCCCTCGCTGTGTGTGTGTCCCTCCCTCGCTGTGTGTGTGTGTGTGTCCCTCCCTCGCTGTGTGTGTGTGTGTGTCCCTCCCTCGCTGTGTGTGTGTCCCTCCCTCGCTGTGTGTGTGTGTGTGTCCCTCCCTCGCTGTGTGTGTGTGTGCGCCTCCCTCGCTGTGTGTCTGTGTCCCTCCCTCGCTGTGTGTGTGTGTGTCCCTCCCTCGCTGTGTGTGTGTGTCCCTCCCTCGCTGTGTGTGTGTGTGTCCCTCCCTCGCTGTGTATGTGTGTGTCACTCCCTCGCTGTGTGTGTGTGTCCCTCCCTCGCTGTGAGTGTGTCTGTGTCCCTCCCTTGCTGTGTGTGTGTGTGTCCCTCCCTCGCTGTGAGTGTGTCTGTGTCCCTCCCTCGCTGTGTGTGTGTGTGTCCCTCCCTCGCTGTGAGTGTGTCTGTGTCCCTCCCTCGCTGTGTGTGTGTGTCCCTCCCTCGCTGTGTGTGTGTGTCCCTCCCTCGCTGTGTGTGTGTGTCCCTCCCTCGCTGTGTGTGTGTGTGTCCCTCCCTCGCTGTGTGTGTGTGTGTGTGTGTGTCCCTCCCTCGCTGTGTGTGTGTCCCTCCCTCGCTGTGTGTGTGTGTGTCCCTCCCTCGCTGTGTGTGTGTGTCCCTCCCTCGCTGTGTGTGTGTGTGCGCCTCCCTCGCTGTGTGTGTGTGTGTCCCTCCCTCGCTGTGAGTGTGTCTGTGTCCCTCCCTCGCTGTGTGTGTGTGTCCCTCCCTCGCTGTGTGTGTGTGTCCCTCCCTCGCTGTGTGTGTGTGTCCCTCCCTCGCTGTGTGTGTGTGTGTCTGTCCCTCCCTCGCTGTGAGTGTGTGTCCCTCCCTCACTGTGTGTGTGTCCCTCCCTCGCTGTGTGTGTGTGTCCCTCCCTCGCTGTGTGAGTGTGTGTCCCTCCCTTGCTGTGAGTGTGTCTGTGTCCCTCCCTCGCTGTGAGTGTGTGTCCCTCCGTCGCTGTGAGTGTGTCTGTGTCCCTCCCTCGCTGTGTGTGTGTCCCTCCGTCGCTGTGTGTGTGTGTCCCTCGCTCGCTGTGTGTGTGTCCCTCCCTCGCTGTGTGTGTGTCCCTCCCTCGCTGTGTGTGTGTGTCCCTCCCTCGCTGTGTGTGTGTGTCCCTCCCTCGCTGTGTGTGTGTGTCCCTCCCTCGCTGTGTGTGTGTCCCACCCTCGCTGTGTGTGTGTGTGTCCCTCACTCGCTGTGTGTGTGTGTGTCCCTCACTCGCTGTGTGAGTGTGTCCCTCCCTCGCTGTGTGTGTGTGTGTCCCTCCCTCGCTGTGTGTGTGTGTCCCTCCCTCGCTGTTTGTGTGTGTGTCCCTCCCTCGCTGTGTGTGTGTGTGTCCCTCCCTCGCTGTGTGTGTGTGTGTCCCTCCCTCGCGGTGTGTGTGTGTCCCCCTCCCTCGCTGTGTGTGTGTGTCCCTCCCTCACTGTATGTGTGTGTCCCTCCCTCGCTGTGTGTGTGTGTGTCCCTCCCTCGCTGTGTGTGTGTCCCTCCCTCGCTGTGTGTGTGTGTGTGTCCCTCCCTCGCTGTGTGAGTGTGTGTCCCTTCCTCGCTGTGAGTGTGTCTGTGTCCCTCCCTCGCAGTGTGTGTGTGTGTGTCCCTCCCTCGCTGTGTGAGTGTGTGTCCCTTCCTCGCTGTGAGTGTGTCTGTGTCCCTCCCTCGCTGTGTGTGTGTGTCCCTCCCTCGCTGTGAGTGTGTCTGTGTCCCTCCCTCGCTGTGTGTGTGTGTGTCCCTCCCTCGCTGTGAGTGTGTCTGTGTCCCTACCTCGCTGTGTGTGTGTGCCTCCCTCGCTGTGTTTGTGTGTCCCTCCCTCGCTGTGTGTGTGTGCCTCCCTCGCTGTGTGTGTGTGTCCCTCCCTCGCTGTGTGTGTGTGTGTGTGTCCCTCCCTCGCTGTGTGTGTGTCCCTCCCTCGCTGTGTGTGTGTGTGTGTCCCTCCCTCGCTGTGTGAGTGTGTGTCCCTTCCTCGCTGTGAGTGTGTCTGTGTCCCTCCCTCGCTGTGTGTGTGTGTGTGTCCCTCCCTCGCTGTGTGAGTGTGTGTCCCTTCCTCGCTGTGAGTGTGTCTGTGTCCCTCCCTCGCTGTGTGTGTGTGTCCCTCCCTCGCTGTGAGTGTGTCTGTGTCCCTCCCTCGCTGTGTGTGTGTGTGTCCCTCCCTCGCTGTGAGTGTGTCTGTGTCCCTCCCTCGCTGTGTGTGTGTGTCCCTCCCTCGCTGTGTGTGTGTGTCCCTCCCTCGCTGTGTGTGTGTGTGTGTCCCTCCCTCGCTGTGAGTGTGTCTGTGTCCCTCCCTCGCTGTGTGTGTGTGTCCCTCCCTCGCTGAGTGTGTGTGTCCCTCCCTCGCTGTGTGTGTGTGTCCCTCCCTCGCTGTGTG
The DNA here is from genome assembly GCF_037043375.1 of Chiloscyllium plagiosum. NCBI lineage: Eukaryota > Metazoa > Chordata > Chondrichthyes > Orectolobiformes > Hemiscylliidae > Chiloscyllium > Chiloscyllium plagiosum. The sequence continues at coordinate 33,290,447 of NW_028270189.1, forward strand.
TGTGTGTGTCCCTCCCTCGCTGTTTGTGTGTGTCCCTCCCTCGCTGTGAGTGTGTGTCCCTCCCTCGCTGTGAGTGTGTGTCCCTCCCTCGCTGTGAGTGTGTGTCCCTCCCTCGCTGTGAGTGTGTGTCCCTCCCTCGCTGTGTGTGTGTGTCCCTCCCTCGCTGTGTGTGTGTGTCCCTCCCTCGCTGTGTGTGTGTGTGTCCCTCCCTCGCTGTGTGTGTGTGTCCCTCCCTCGCTGTGTGTGTGTGTCCCTCCCTCGGTGTGTGTGTGTGTCCCTCCCTCGCTGTGAGTGTGTGTCCCTCCCTCGCTGTGTGTGTGTGTCCCTCCCTCGCTGTGAGTGTGTGTCCCTCCCTCGCTGTGTGTGTGTCCCTCCCTCGCTGTGTGTGTGTGTGTGTGTCCCTCCCTCGCTGTGTGTGTGTGTGTGTGTTCCTCCCTCGCTGTGTGTGTGTGTGTGTGTGTTCCTCCCTCGCTGTGTGTGTGTGTCCCTCCCTCGCTGAGTTTGTGCGTGTCCCTCCCTCGCTGTGTGTGTGTGTGTCCCTCCCTCGCTGTGTGTGTGTGTGTCCCTCCCTCGCTGTGAGTGTGTGTGTCCCTCCCTCGCTGTGTGTGTGTTCCTCCCTCGCTGTGTGTGTGTGTCCCTCCCTCGCTGGGTTTGTGCGTGTCCCTCCCTCGCTCTGTGTGTGTGTGTCCCTCCCTCGCTGTGTGTGTGTGTGGTCCTCCCTCGCTGTGTGTGTGTGTCCCTCCCTCGCTGAGTTTGTGCGTGTCCCTCCCTCGCTGTGTGTGTGTCCCTCCCTCGCTGTGTGTGTTCCTCCCTCGCTGTGTGTGTGTGTTCCTCCCTCGCTGTGTGTGTGTGTCCCTCCCTCGCTGTGTGTGTGTTCCTCCCTCGCTGTGTGTGTGTGTCCCTCCCTCGCTGAGTTTGTGCGTGTCCCTCCCTCGCTCTGTGTGTGTGTGTCCCTCCCTCGCTGTGTGTGTGTGTGTTCCTCCCTCGCTGTGTGTGTGTGTCACTCCCTCGCTGAGTTTGTGCGTGTCCCTCCCTCGCTGTGTGTGTGTGTGTCCCTCCCTCGCTGTGTGTGTGTGTCCCTCCCTCGCTAAGTTTGTGCGTGTCCCTCCCTCGCTGTGTGTGTGTGTGTCCCTCCCTCGCTGTGTGTGTGTGTCCCTCCCTCGCTGTGTGTGTGTGTGTCCCTCCCTCGCTGTGTGTGTGTGTGTCCCTCCATCGCTGTGTGTGTGTGTCCCTCCCTCGCTGTGTGTGTGTGTCCCTCCCTTGCTGTGTGTGTGTGTCCCTCCCTTGCTGTGTGTGTGTGTCCCTCCCTCGCTGTGAGTGTGTGTGTCGCTCCCTCGCTGTGTGTGTGTGTGTCCCTCCCTCGCTGTGTGTCTGTGTCCCTCCCTCGCTGTGTGTGTGTGTGTCCCTTCCTCGCTGTGTGTCTGTGTCCCTCCCTCGCTGTGTGTGTGTGTGTCCCTCCCTCGGTGTGTGTGTGTGTCCCTCCCTCGCTGTGTGTGTGTGTGTCCCTTCCTCGCTGTGTGTCTGTGTCCCTCCCTCGCTGTGTGTGTGTGTGTCCCTTCCTCGCTGTGTGTGTGTGTCCCTCCCTCGCTGTGTGTGTGTGTGTCCCTCCCTCGCTGTGTATGTGTGTGTCCCTCCCTCGCTGTGTGTGTGTGTCCCTCCCTCGCTGTGAGTGTGTCTGTGTCCCTCCCTTGCTGTGTGTGTGCGCCTCCCTCGCTGTGTGTGTGTGTGTGTGTGTGTGTCCCTCCCTCGCTGTGTGTGTGTCCCTCCCTCGCTGTGTGTGTGTGTGTGTCCCTCCCTCGCTGTGTGTGTGTGTGCGCCTCCCTCGCTGTGTGTGTGTGTGTGTCACTCCCTCGCTGTGTGTGTGTCCCTCCCTCGCTGTGTGTGTGTGTGTGTCCCTCCCTCGATGTGTGTGTGTGTGCGCCTCCCTCGCTGTGTGTGTGTGTGTCCCTCCCTCGCTGTGAGTGTGTCTGTGTCCCTCCCTCGCTGTGTGTGTGTGTCCCTCCCTCGCTGTGTGTGTGTGTCCCTCCCTCGCTGTGTGTGTGTGTCCCTCCCTCGCTGTGTGTGTGTGTGTCCCTCCCTCGCTGTGTGTGTGTGTGTGTGTGTGTGTCCCTCCCTCGCTGTGTGTGTGTCCCTCCCTCGCTGTGTGTGTGTGTGTCCCTCCCTCGCTGTGTGTGTGTGTCCCTCCCTCGCTGTGTGTGTGTGTGCGCCTCCCTCGCTGTGTGTGTGTGTGTCCCTCCCTCGCTGTGAGTGTGTCTGTGTCCCTCCCTTGCTGTGTGTGTGTCCCTCCCTCGCTGTGTGTGTGTGTCCCTCCCTCGCTGTGTGTGTGTGTCCCTCCCTCGCTGTGTGTGTCTGTCCCTCCCTCGCTGTGTGTGTGTGTGTGTGTCCCTCCCTCACTGTGTGTGTGTCCCTCCCTCGCTGTGTGTGTGTGTCCCTCCCTCGCTGTGTGAGTGTGTGTCCCTCCCTCGCTGTGAGTGTGTCTGTGTCCCTCCCTCGCTGTGAGTGTGTGTCCCTCCGTCGCTGTGAGTGTGTCTGTGTCCCTCCCTCGCTGCGTGTGTGTCCCTCCCTCGCTGTGTGTGTGTGTGTGTCCCTCCCTCGCTGTGTGTGTGTCCCTCCCTCGCTGTGTGTGTGTCCCTCCCTCGCTGTGTGTGTGTCCCTCCCTCGCTGTGTGAGTGTGTCCCTCCCTCGCTGTGTGTGTGTGTCCCTCCCTCGCTGTGTGTGTGTGTCCCTCCCTCGCTGTGTGTGTGTCCCTCCCTCGCTGTGTGTGTGTGTGTCCCTCACTCGCTGTGTGTGTGTGTGTCCCTCACTCGCTGTGTGAGTGTGTCCCTCCCTCGCTGTGTGTGTGTGTGTCCCTCCCTCGCTGTGTGTGTGTGTCCCTCCCTCGCTGTTTGTGTGTGTGTCCCTCCCTCGCTGTGTGTGTGTGTGTCCCTCCCTCGCTGTGTGTGTGTGTGTCCCTCCCTCGCGGTGTGTGTGTGTCCCCCTCCCTCGCTGTGTGTGTGTGTCCCTCCCTCACTGTATGTGTGTGTCCCTCCCTCGCGGTGTTTGTGTGTGTCCCTCCCTCGCTGTGTGTGTGTGTGTCCCTCCCTCGCTGTGTGTGTGTGTGTCCCTCCCTCGCTGTGTGTGTGTGTGTCCCTCCCTCGCTGTGTGTGTGTGTCCCTCCCTCGCTGTGTGTGTGTGTCCCTCCCTCGCTGTGTGTGTGTGTGTCCCTCCCTCGCGGTGTGTGTGTGTCCCCCTCCCTCGCTGTGTGTGTGTGTCCCTCCCTCACTGTATGTGTGTGTCCCTCCCTCGCTGTGTGTGTGTGTCCCTCCCTCGCTGTGTGTGTGTGTCCCTCCCTCGCTGTGTGTGTGTGTCCCTCCCTCGCTGTGTTTGTGTGTCCCTCCCTCGCTGTGTGTGTGTGTGTCCCCGTCCCTCGCTGTGTGTGTGTGTCCCTCCCTCGCTGTGTGTGTGTGTGTGTGTGTGTCCCTCCCTCGCTGTGTGTGTGTCCCTCCCTCGCTGTGTGTGTGTGTGTCCCTCCCTCGCTGTGTGTGTGTGTCCCTCCCTCGCTGTGTGTGTGTGTGCGCCTCCCTCGCTGTGTGTGTGTGTGTCCCTCCCTCGCTGTGAGTGTGTCTGTGTCCCTCCCTTGCTGTGTGTGTGTCCCTCCCTCGCTGTGTGTGTGTGTCCCTCCCTCGCTGTGTGTGTGTGTCCCTCCCTCGCTGTGTGTGTGTGTCCCTCCCTCGCTGTGTGTGTCTGTCCCTCCCTCGCTGTGTGTGTGTGTGTGTGTCCCTCCCTCACTGTGTGTGTGTCCCTCCCTCGCTGTGTGTGTGTGTCCCTCCCTCGCTGTGTGTGTGTGTCCCTCCCTCGCTGTGTGTGTGTGTGTCCCTCCCTCACTGTGTGTGTGTCCCTCCCTCGCTGTGTGTGTGTGTCCCTCCCTCGCTGTGTGTGTGTGTCCCTCCCTCGCTGTGTGAGTGTGTGTCCCTCCCTCGCTGTGAGTGTGTCTGTGTCCCTCCCTCGCTGTGAGTGTGTGTCCCTCCGTCGCTGTGAGTGTGTCTGTGTCCCTCCCTCGCTGTGTGTGTGTCCCTCCCTCGCTGTGTGTGTGTCCCTCCCTCGCTGTGTGTGTGTCCCTCCCTCGCTGTGTGTGTGTCCCTCCCTCGCTGTGTGAGTGTGTCCCTCCCTCGCTGTGTGTGTGTGTCCCTCCCTCGCTGTGTGTGTGTGTCCCTCCCACGCTGTGTGTGTGTGTCCCTCCCTCGCTGTGTGTGTGTCCCTCCCTCGCTGTGTGTGTGTGTGTCCCTCCCTCGCTGTGTGTGTGTCCCTCCCTCGCTGTGTGTGTGTGTGTCCCTCCCTCGCTGTGTGTGTGTCCCTCCCTCGCTTTGTGTGTGTGTCCCTCCCTCGCTGTGTGTGTGTGTCCCTCCCTCGCTGTGTGTGTGTGTCCCTCCCTCGCTGTGTGTGTGTGTCCCTCCCTCGCTGTGTGTGTGTGTGTCCCTCACTCGCTGTGTGTGTGTGTGTCCCTCACTCGCTGTGTGAGTGTGTCCCTCCCTCGCTGTGTGTGTGTGTGTCCCTGCCTCGCTGTGTGTGTGTGTCCCTCCCTCGCTGTTTGTGTGTGTGTCCCTCCCTCGCTGTGTGTGTGTGTGTCCCTCCCTCGCTGTGTGTGTGTGTGTCCCTCCCTCGCGGTGTGTGTGTGTCCCCCTCCCTCGCTGTGTGTGTGTGTCCCCCTCCCTCGCTGTGTGTGTGTGTGTCCCTCACTCGCTGTGTGAGTGTGTCCCTCCCTCGCTGTGTGTGTGTGTGTCCCTGCCTCGCTGTGTGTGTGTGTCCCTCCCTCGCTGTTTGTGTGTGTGTCCCTCCCTCGCGGTGTGTGTGTGTCCCCCTCCCTCACTGTATGTGTGTGTCCCTCCCTCGCTGTGTTTGTGTGTGTCCCTCCCTCGCTGTGTGTGTGTGTGTCCCTCCCTCGCTGTGTGTGTGTGTGTCCCTCCCTCGCTGTGTGTGTGTGTCCCTCCCTCGCTGTGTTTGTGTGTGCCTCCCTCGCTGTGTGTGTGTGTCCCCGTCCCTCGCTGTGTGTGTGTGTCCCTCCCTCGCTGTGTGTGTGTGTGTCCCTCCCTCGCTGTGTTTGTGTGTCCCTCCCTCGCTGTGTGTGTGTGTCCCACCCTCGCTGTGTGTGTGTGTCCCTCCCTCGCTGTGTGTGTGTGTGTCCCTCCCTCGCTGTGTGTGTGTGTGTCCCTCCCTCGCGGTCTGTGTGTGTGTCCCTCCCTCGCGGTGTGTGTGTGTCCCCCTCCCTCGCTGTGTGTGTGTGTCCCTCCCTCACTGTGTGTGTGTGTCCCTCCCTCGCTGTGTGTGTGTGTGTCCCTCCCTCGCTGTGTTTGTGTGTGCCTCCCTCGCTGTGTGTGTGTGTGTCCCTCCCTCGCTGTGTTTGTGTGTGTCCCTCCCTCGCTGTGTTTGTGTGTGCCTCCCTCGCTGTGTGTGTGTGTCCCCCTCCCTCGCTGTGTTTGTGTGTGTCCCTCCCTCGCTGTGTGTGTGTGTCCCTCCCTCGCTGTGTGTGTGTGTGTCCCTCCCTCGCTGTGTGTGTGTGTGTCCCTCCCTCGCTGTGTGTGTGTGTGTCCCTCCCTCGCTGTGTGTGTGTGTCCCCCTCCCTCGCTGTGTGTGTGTGTCCCTCCCTCACTGTGTGTGTGTGTCCCTCCCTCGCTGTGTGTGTGTGTGTCCCTCCCTCGCTGTGTGTGTGTGTGTCCCTCCCTCGCTGTGTGTGTGTGTCCCTCCCTCGTTGTGTGTGTGTGTGTGTCCCTCCCTCGCTGTGTGTGTGTGTCCCTCTCTCGCTGTGTTTGTGTGTGCCTCCCTCGCTGTGTGTGTGTGTCCCTCCCTCGCTGTGTGTGTGTGTGTCCCTCTCTCGCTGTGTTTGTGTGTGCCTCCCTCGCTGTGTGTGTGTGTGTCCCTCCCTCGCTGTGTGTGTGTCCCTCCCTCGCTGTGTGTGTGTGTGTCCCTCCCTCGCTGTGTGTGTGTGTCCCTCCCTCGCTGTGAGTGTGTGTGTCCCTCCCTCGCTGTGTGTGTGTGTGTGTCCCTCCCTCGCTGTGTGTGTGTGTCCCTCCCTCGCTGTGAGTGTGTGTGTCCCTCCCTCGCTGTGAGTGTGTGTGTCCCTCCCTCGCTGTGTGTGTGTGTGTCCCTCCCTCGCTGTGTGTGTGTGTCCCTCCCTCGCTGTGTGTGTGTGTGTCCCTCCCTCGCTGTGTTTGTGTGTCCCTCCCTCGCTGTGTTTGTGTGTCCCTCCCTCGCTGTGTGTGTGTGTCCCTCCCTCACTGTATGTGTGTGTGTCCCTCCCTCGCTGTGTTTGTGTGTGTCCCTCCCTCGCTGTGTGTGTGTGTCCCTCCCTCGCTGTGTGTGTGTGTGTCCCTCCCTCGCTGTGTGTGTGTGTGTCCCTCCCTCGCTGTGTGTGTGTGTGTCCCTCCCTCGCTGTGTGTGTGTGTCCCTCCCTCGCTGTGTGTGTGTGTGTCCCTCCCTCGCTGTGTTTGTGTGTGCCTCCCTCGCTGCGTGTGTGTGTCCCTCCCTCGCTGTGTGTGTGTGTCCCTCCCTCGCTGTGTGTGTGTGTCCCTCCCTCGCTGTGTGTGTGTGTGTCCCTCCCTCGCTGTGTGTGTGTGTGTCCCTCCCTCGCTGTGTGTGTGTGTGTCACTCCCTCGCTGTGTGTGTGTCCCTCCCTCGCTGTGTGTGTGTGTGTCCCTCCCTCGCTGTGTGTGTGTGTGTGTCCCTCCCTCGCTGTGTGTGTGTGTCCCTCCCTCGCTATGTGTGTGTGTCCCTCCCTCGGTGTGTGTGTGTGTCCCTCCCTCGCTGTGTGTGTGTGTGTCCCTTCCTCGCTGTGTGTCTGTGTCCCTCCCTCGCTGTGTGTGTGTGTGTCCCTTCCTCGCTGTGTATGTGTGTGTCCCTCCCTCGCTGTGTGTGTGTGTCCCTCCCTCGCTGTGAGTGTGTCTGTGTCCCTCCCTTGCTGTGTGTGTGCGCCTCCCTCGCTGTGTGTGTGTGTGTGTGTGTGTGTCCCTCCCTCGCTGTGTGTGTGTCCCTCCCTCGCTGTGTGTGTGTGTGTGTCCCTCCCTCGCTGTGTGTGTGTGTGTGTCCCTCCCTCGCTGTGTGTGTGTCCCTCCCTCGCTGTGTGTGTGTGTGTGTCCCTCCCTCGCTGTGTGTGTGTGTGCGCCTCCCTCGCTGTGTGTCTGTGTCCCTCCCTCGCTGTGTGTGTGTGTGTGTCCCTCCCTCGCTGTGTGTGTGTGTCCCTCCCTCGCTGTGTGTGTGTGTGTCCCTCCCTCGCTGTGTATGTGTGTGTCACTCCCTCGCTGTGTGTGTGTGTCCCTCCCTCGCTGTGAGTGTGTCTGTGTCCCTCCCTTGCTGTGTGTGTGTGTGTCCCTCCCTCGCTGTGAGTGTGTCTGTGTCCCTCCCTCGCTGTGTGTGTGTGTGTCCCTCCCTCGCTGTGAGTGTGTCTGTGTCCCTCCCTCGCTGTGTGTGTGTGTCCCTCCCTCGCTGTGTGTGTGTGTCCCTCCCTCGCTGTGTGTGTGTGTCCCTCCCTCGCTGTGTGTGTGTGTGTCCCTCCCTCGCTGTGTGTGTGTGTGTGTGTGTGTCCCTCCCTCGCTGTGTGTGTGTCCCTCCCTCGCTGTGTGTGTGTGTGTCCCTCCCTCGCTGTGTGTGTGTGTCCCTCCCTCGCTGTGTGTGTGTGTGCGCCTCCCTCGCTGTGTGTGTGTGTGTCCCTCCCTCGCTGTGAGTGTGTCTGTGTCCCTCCCTCGCTGTGTGTGTGTGTCCCTCCCTCGCTGTGTGTGTGTGTCCCTCCCTCGCTGTGTGTGTGTGTCCCTCCCTCGCTGTGTGTGTGTGTGTCTGTCCCTCCCTCGCTGTGAGTGTGTGTCCCTCCCTCACTGTGTGTGTGTCCCTCCCTCGCTGTGTGTGTGTGTCCCTCCCTCGCTGTGTGAGTGTGTGTCCCTCCCTTGCTGTGAGTGTGTCTGTGTCCCTCCCTCGCTGTGAGTGTGTGTCCCTCCGTCGCTGTGAGTGTGTCTGTGTCCCTCCCTCGCTGTGTGTGTGTCCCTCCGTCGCTGTGTGTGTGTGTCCCTCGCTCGCTGTGTGTGTGTCCCTCCCTCGCTGTGTGTGTGTCCCTCCCTCGCTGTGTGTGTGTGTCCCTCCCTCGCTGTGTGTGTGTGTCCCTCCCTCGCTGTGTGTGTGTGTCCCTCCCTCGCTGTGTGTGTGTCCCACCCTCGCTGTGTGTGTGTGTGTCCCTCACTCGCTGTGTGTGTGTGTGTCCCTCACTCGCTGTGTGAGTGTGTCCCTCCCTCGCTGTGTGTGTGTGTGTCCCTCCCTCGCTGTGTGTGTGTGTCCCTCCCTCGCTGTTTGTGTGTGTGTCCCTCCCTCGCTGTGTGTGTGTGTGTCCCTCCCTCGCTGTGTGTGTGTGTGTCCCTCCCTCGCGGTGTGTGTGTGTCCCCCTCCCTCGCTGTGTGTGTGTGTCCCTCCCTCACTGTATGTGTGTGTCCCTCCCTCGCTGTGTTTGTGTGTGTCCCTCCCTCGCTGTGTGTGTGTGTGTCCCTCCCTCGCTGTGTGTGTGTGTGTCCCTCCCTCGCTGTGTGTGTGTGTCCCTCCCTCGCTGTTTGTGTGTGTGTCCCTCCCTCGCTGTGTGTGTGTGTGTCCCTCCCTCGCTGTGTGTGTGTGTGTCCCTCCCTCGCTGTGTGTGTGTGTCCCTCCCTCGCTGTGTGTGTGTGTCCCTCCCTCGCTGTGTGTGTGTGTCCCTCCCTCGCTGTGTGTGTGTCCCTCCCTCGCTGTGTGTGTGTGTGTCCCTCACTCGCTGTGTGTGTGTGTGTCCCTCACTCGCTGTGTGAGTGTGTCCCTCCCTCGCTGTGTGTGTGTGTGTCCCTCCCTCGCTGTGTGTGTGTGTCCCTCCCTCGCTGTTTGTGTGTGTGTCCCTCCCTCGCTGTGTGTGTGTGTGTCCCTCCCTCGCTGTGTGTGTGTGTGTCCCTCCCTCGCGGTGTGTGTGTGTCCCCCTCCCTCGCTGTGTGTGTGTGTCCCTCCCTCACTGTATGTGTGTGTCCCTCCCTCGCTGTGTTTGTGTGTGTCCATCCCTCGCTGTGTGTGTGTGTGTCCCTCCCTCGCTGTGTGTGTGTGTGTCCCTCCCTCGCTGTGTGTGTGTGTCCCTCCCTCGCTGTTTGTGTGTGTGTCCCTCCCTCGCTGTGTGTGTGTGTGTCCCTCCCTCGCTGTGTGTGTGTGTGTCCCTCCCTCGCGGTGTGTGTGTGTCCCTCCCTCACTGTATGTGTGTGTCCCTCCCTCACTGTATGTGTGTGTCCCTCCCTCGCTGTGTGTGTGTGTCCCCCTCCCTCGCTGTGTGTGTGTGTCCCTCCCTCGCTGTGTGTGTGTGTCCCTCCCTCACTGTATGTGTGTGTCCCTCCCTCGCTGTGTGTGTGTGTGTCCCTCCCTCGCTGTGTTTGTGTGTGCCTCCCTCGCTGTGTGTGTGTGTCCCCCTCCCTCGCTGTGTGTGTGTGTCCCTCCCTCGCTGTGTTTGTGTGTGCCTCCCTCGCTGTGTGTGTGTGTCCCCCTCCCTCGCTGTGTGTGTGTGTCCCTCCCTCGCTGTGTGTGTGTGTGTCCCTCCCTCGCTGTGTTTGTGTGTCCCTCCCTCGCTGTGTGTGTGTGTCCCTCCCTCGCTGTGTGTGTGTGTCCCTCCCTCGCTGTGTGTGTGTGTGTCCCTCCCTCGCTGTGTGTGTGTGTGTGTCCCTCCCTCACGGTGTGTGTGTGTGTCCCTCCCTCGCGGTGTGTGTGTGTCCCCCTCCCTCGCTGTGTGTGTGTGTGTCCCTCCCTCACTGTGTGTGTGTGTCCCTCCCTCGCTGTGTTTGTGTGTGCCTCCCTCGCTGTGTGTGTGTGTGTCCCTCCCTCGCTGTGTTTGTGTGTGTGTCCCTCCCTCGCTGTGTTTGTGTGTGCCTCCCTCGCTGTGTGTGTGTGTCCCCCTCCCTCGCTGTGTTTGTGTGTGTCCCTCCCACGCTGTGTGTGTGTGTCCCTCCCTCGCTGTGTGTGTGTGTGTCCCTCCCTCGCTGTGTGTGTGTGTGTCCCTCCCTCGCTGTGTGTGTGTGTGTCCCTCCCTCGCTGTGTGTGTGTGTGTCCCTCCCTCGCTGTGTGTGTGTGTCCCCCTCCCTCGCTGTGTGTGTGTGTCCCTCCCTCACTGTGTGTGTGTGTCCCTCCCTCGCTGTGTGTGTGTGTGTCCCTCCCTCGCTGTGTGTGTGTGTGTCCCTCCCTCGCTGTGTGTGTGTGTCCCTCCCTCGTTGTGTGTGTGTGTGTGTCCCTCCCTCGCTGTGTGTGTGTGTCCCTCTCTCGCTGTGTGTGTGTGTCCCCCTCCCTCGCTGTGTGTGTGTGTCCCTCCCTCACTGTATGTGTGTGTCCCTCCCTCGCTGTGTGTGTGTGTCCCCCTCCCTCGCTGTGTGTGTGTGTCCCTCCCTCACTGTGTGTGTGTGTCCCTCCCTCGCTGTGTGTGTGTGTGTCCCTCCCTCGCTGTGTGTGTGTGTGTCCCTCCCTCGCTGTGTGTGTGTGTCCCTCCCTCGCTGTGTGTGTGTGTCCCTCCCTCGCTGTGTGTGTGTGTGTCCCTCCCTCGCTGTGTTTGTGTGTGCCTCCCTCGCTGTGTGTGTGTGTGTCCCTCCCTCGCTGTGTGTGTGTGTCCCTCCCTCGCTGTGTGTGTGTGTCCCTCCCTCGCTGTGTGTGTGTGTGTCCCTCCCTCGCTGTGTGTGTGTGTCCCTCCCTCGCTGTGTGTGTGTGTGTCCCTCCCTCGCTGTGTTTGTGTGTGCCTCCCTCGCTGTGTGTGTGTGTGTCCCCCTCCCTCGCTGTGTGTGTGTGTCCCTCCCTCGCTGTGTGTGTGTGTGTCCCTCCCTCGCTGTGTTTGTGTGTGCCTCCCTCGCTGTGTGTGTGTGTGTCCCCCTCCCTCGCTGTGTGTGTGTGTCCCTCCCTCGCTGTGTGTGTGTGTCCCTCCCTCGCTGTGTGTGTGTGTGTCCCTCCCTCGCTGTGTTTGTGTGTGCCTCCCTCGCTGTGTGTGTGTGTGTCCCCCTCCCTCGCTGTGTGTGTGTGTCCCCCTCCCTCGCTGTGTGTGTGTGTCCCTCCCTCGCTGTGTGTGTGTGTGTCCCTCCCTCGCTGTGTTTGTGTGTCCCTCCCTCGCTGTGTGTGTGTGTCCCTCCCTCGCTGTGTGTGTGTGTCCCTCCCTCGCTGTGTGTGTGTGTGTCCCTCCCTCGCTGTGTGTGTGTGTGTCCCTCCCTCACGGTGTGTGTGTGTGTCCCTCCCTCGCGGTGTGTGTGTGTCCCCCTCCCTCGCTGTGTGTGTGTGTGTCCCTCCCTCACTGTGTGTGTGTGTCCCTCCCTCGCTGTGTTTGTGTGTGCCTCCCTCGCTGTGTGTGTGTGTGTCCCTCCCTCGCTGTGTTTGTGTGTGTGTCCCTCCCTCGCTGTGTTTGTGTGTGCCTCCCTCGCTGTGTGTGTGTGTCCCCCTCCCTCGCTGTGTTTGTGTGTGTCCCTCCCTCGCTGTGTGTGTGTGTCCCTCCCTCGCTGTGTGTGTGTGTGTCCCTCCCTCGCTGTGTGTGTGTGTGTCCCTCCCTCGCTGTGTGTGTGTGTGTCCCTCCCTCGCTGTGTGTGTGTGTCCCCCTCCCTCGCTGTGTGTGTGTGTCCCTACCTCACTGTGTGTGTGTGTCCCTCCCTCGCTGTGTGTGTGTGTGTCCCTCCCTCGCTGTGTGTGTGTGTGTCCCTCCCTCGCTGTGTGTGTGTGTCCCTCCCTCGTTGTGTGTGTGTGTGTGTCCCTCCCTCGCTGTGTGTGTGTGTCCCTCTCTCGCTGTGTTTGTGTGTGCCTCCCTCGCTGTGTGTGTGTGTCCCTCCCTCGCTGTGTGTGTGTGTGTCCCTCTCTCGCCGTGTTTGTGTGTGCCTCCCTCGCTGTGTGTGTGTGTGTCCCTCCCTCGCTGTGTGTGTGTCCCTCCCTCGCTGTGTGTGTGTGTGTCCCTCCCTCGCTGTGTGTGTGTGTCCCTCCCTCGCTGTGAGTGTGTGTGTCCCTCCCTCGCTGTGTGTGTGTGTGTCCCTCCCTCGCTGTGTGTGTGTGTCCCTCCCTCGCTGTGAGTGTGTGTGTCCCTCCCTCGCTGTGTGTGTGTGTGTCCCTCCCTCGCTGTGTGTGTGTGTCCCTCCCTCGCTGTGTGTGTGTGTGTCCCTCCCTCGCTGTGTGTGTGTGTGTCCCTCCCTCGCTGTGTTTGTGTGTGTGTCCCTCCCTCGCTGTGTTTGTGTGTGCCTCCCTCGCTGTGTGTGTGTGTCCCCCTCCCTCGCTGTGTTTGTGTGTGTCCCTCCCTCGCTGTGTGTGTGTGTCCCTCCCTCGCTGTGTGTGTGTGTGTCCCTCCCTCGCTGTGTGTGTGTGTGTCCCTCCCTCGCTGTGTGTGTGTGTGTCCCTCCCTCGCTGTGTGTGTGTGTCCCCCTCCCTCGCTGTGTGTGTGTGTCCCTCCCTCACTGTGTGTGTGTGTCCCTCCCTCGCTGTGTGTGTGTGTGTCCCTCCCTCGCTGTGTGTGTGTGTGTCCCTCCCTCGCTGTGTGTGTGTGTCCCTCCCTCGTTGTGTGTGTGTGTGTGTCCCTCCCTCGCTGTGTGTGTGTGTCCCTCCCTCGCTGTGTTTGTGTGTCCCTCCCTCGCTGTGTGTGTGTCCCTCCCTCGCTGTGTGTGTGTGTGTCCCTCCCTCGCTGTGTTTGTGTGTGTCCCTCCCTCGCTGTGTGTGTGTGTCCCTCCCTCGCTGTGTGTGTGTGTGTCCCTCCCTCGCTGTGTGTGTGTGTGTCCCTCCCTCGCTGTGTGTGTGTGTGTCCCTCCCTCGCTGTGTGTGTGTGTCCCTCCCTCGCTGTGTGTGTGTGTGTCCCTCCCTCGCTGTGTTTGTGTGTGCCTCCCTCGCTGCGTGTGTGTGTCCCTCCCTCGCTGTGTGTGTGTGTCCCTCCCTCGCTGTGTGTGTGTGTGTCCCTCCCTCGCTGTGTGTGTGTGTGTCCCTCCCTCGCTGTGTGTGTGTGCCTCCCTCGCTGTGTGTGTGTGTGTCCCTCCCTCGCTGTGTGTGTGTCCCTCCCTCGCTGTGTGTGTGTGTCCCTCCCTCGCTGTGTGTGTGTGTGTCCCTCCCTCGCTGTGTGTGTGTGTGTCCCTCCCTCGCTGTGTGTGTGTGTGTGTCCCTCCCTCGCTGTGTGTGTGTGTCCCTCCCTCGCTATGTGTGTGTGTCCCTCTCTCGCTGTGCGTGTGTGTGTCCCTCCCTCGCTGTGTGTGTGTGTGTCCCTCCCTCCCTGTGTGTGTGTGTGTCCCTCCCTCGTTGTGAGTGTGTGTCCCTCCCTCGCTGTGTGTGCGTGTGTCCCTCCCTCGCTGTGTGTGTGTGTGTCCCTTCCTCGCTGTGTGTGTGTGTGTGTCCCTCCCTCGCTGTGTGTGTGTGTGTCCCTCCCTCGCTGTGTGTGTGTGTGTCCCTCCCTCGCTGTGTGTGTGTGTGTCCCTCTCTCGCTGTGTGTGTGTGTGTCCCTCCCTCGCTGTGAGTGTGTGTCCCTCCCTCGCTGTGTGTGCGTGTGTCCCTCCCTCGCTGTGTGTGTGTGTGTCCCTCCCTCGGTGTGTGTGTGTGTGTGTGTCCCTTCCTCGCTGTGAGTGTGTCTGTGTCCCTCCCTCGCTGTGTGTGTGTGTCCCTCCCTCGCTGTGTGTGTGTGTCCCTCCCTCGCTGTGTGTGTGTGTCCCTCCCTCGCTGTGTGTGTGTGTCCCTCCCTCGCTGGGTGTGTGTGTCCCTCCCTCGCTGTGTGTGTGTGTGTGTCCCTCCCTCGCTGTGTGTGTGTGTGTGTGTCCCTCCTTCGCTGTGTGTGTGTGTCCCTCCCTCGCTGTGTGTGTGTGTCCCTCCCTCGCTGTGTGAGTGTGTGTCCCTTCCTCGCTGTGTGTGCGTGTGTGTCCCTCCCTCGCTGTGTGAGTATGTGTCCCTTCCTCGCTGTGAGTGTGTGTGTGTCCCTCCCTCGCTGTGTGTGTGTGTGTGTGTGTCCCTCCCTCGCTGTGTGTGTGTGTCCCTCCCTCGCTGTGTTTGTGTGTCCCTCCCTCGCGGTGTTTGTGTGTCCCTCCCTCGCTGTGTTTGTGTGTGTCCCTCCCTCGCTGTGTGTGTGTGTCCCTCCCTCGCTGTGTGTGTGTGTGTCCCTCCCTCGCTGTGTGTGTGTGTCCCTCCCTCGCTGTGTGTGTGTGTGTGTCCCTCCCTCGCTGTGATTGTGTCTGTGTCCCTCCCTCGCTGTGTGTGTGTGTCCCTCCCTCGCTGAGTGTGTGTGTCCCTCCCTCGCTGTGAGTGTGTGTGTCCCTCCCTCGCTGTGTGTGTCCCTCCCTCGCTGTGTGTGTGTGTCACTCCCTCGCTGTGAGTGTGTGTTCCTCCCTCGCTGTGTGTGTGTGTGTGTCCCTCCGTCGCTGTGTGTGTGTGTGTCCCTCTCTCGCTGTGTTTGTGTGTGCCTCCCTCGCTGTGTGTGTGTGTGTCCCTCCCTCGCTGTGTGTGTGTCCCTCCCTCGCTGTGTGTGTGTGTGTCCCTCCCTCGCTGTGTGTGTGTGTCCCTCCCTCGCTGTGAGTGTGTGTGTCCCTCCCTCGCTGTGTGTGTGTGTGTCCCTCCCTCGCTGTGTGTGTGTGTCCCTCCCTCGCTGTGAGTGTGTGTGTCCCTCCCTCGCTGTGTGTGTGTGTGTCCCTCCCTCGCTGTGTGTGTGTGTCCCTCCCTCGCTGTGTGTGTGTGTGTCCCTCCCTCGCTGTGTGTGTGTGTGTCCCTCCCTCGCTGTGTGTGTGTGTCCCTCCCACGCTGTGTGTGTGTGTGTCCCTCCCTCGCTGTGTTTGTGTGTGCCTCCCTCGCTGTGTTTGTGTGTCCCTCCCTCGCTGTGTTTGTGTGTCCCTCCCTCGCTGTGTGTGTGTCCCTCCCTCGCTGTGTGTGTGTGTGTCCCTCCCTCGCTGTGTTTGTGTGTGTCCCTCCCTCGCTGTGTGTGTGTGTCCCTCCCTCGCTGTGTGTGTGTGTGTCCCTCCCTCGCTGTGTGTGTGTGTGTCCCTCCCTCGCTGTGTGTGTGTGTGTCCCTCCCTCGCTGTGTGTGTGTGTCCCTCCCTCGCTGTGTGTGTGTGTGTCCCTCCCTCGCTGTGTTTGTGTGTGCCTCCCTCGCTGCGTGTGTGTGTCCCTCCCTCGCTGTGTGTGTGTGTCCCTCCCTCGCTGTGTGTGTGTGTCCCTCCCTCGCTGTGTGTGTGTGTGTCCCTCTCTCGCTGTGTGTGTGTGTGTCCCTCCCTCGCTGTGTGTGTGTGTGTCCCTCCCTCGCTGTGTGTGTGTGTGTCCCTCCCTCGTTGTGAGTGTGTGTCCCTCCCTCGCTGTGTGTGTGTGTGTCCCTCTCTCGCTGTGTGTGTGTGTGTCCCTCCCTCGCTGTGAGTGTGTGTCCCTCGCTCGCTGTGTGTGCGTGTGTCCCTCCCTCGCTGTGTGTGTGTGTGTCCCTCCCTCGGTGTGTGTGTGTGTGTGTGTCCCTTCCTCGCTGTGAGTGTGTCTGTGTCCCTCCCTCGCTGTGTGTGTGTGTCCCTCCCTCGCTGTGTGTGCGTGTCCCTCCCTCGCTGTGTGTGTGTGTCCCTCCCTCGCTGTGTGTGTGTGTCCCTCCCTCGCTGTGTGTGTGTGTCCCTCCCTCGCTGGGTGTGTGTGTCCCTCCCTCGCTGTGTGTGTGTGTGTGTCCCTCCCTCGCTGTGTGTGTGTGTGTGTCCCTCCTTCGCTGTGTGTGTGTGTCCCTCCCTCGCTGTGTGTGTGTGTCCCTCCCTCGCTGTGTGAGTGTGTGTCCCTTCCTCGCTGTGTGTGCGTGTGTGTCCCTCCCTCGCTGTGTGAGTGTGTGTCCCTTCCTCGCTGTGAGTGTGTGTGTGTCCCTCCCTCGCTGTGTGTGTGTGTGTGTGTGTCCCTCCCTCGCTGTGTGTGTGTGTCCCTCCCTCGCTGTGTTTGTGTGTCCCTCCCTCGCGGTGTTTGTGTGTCCCTCCCTCGCTGTGTTTGTGTGTGTCCCTCCCTCGCTGTGTGTGTGTGTCCCTCCCTCGCTGTGTGTGTGTGTGTCCCTCCCTCGCTGTGTGTGTGTGTCCCTCCCTCGCTGTGTGTGTGTGTGTGTCCCTCCCTCGCTGTGATTGTGTCTGTGTCCCTCCCTCGCTGTGTGTGTGTCCCTCCCTCGCTGAGTGTGTGTGTCCCTCCCTCGCTGTGAGTGTGTGTGTCCCTCCCTCGCTGTGTGTGTCCCTCCCTCGCTGTGTGTGTGTGTCCCTCCCTCGCTGTGAGTGTGTGTTCCTCCCTCGCTGTGTGTGTGTGTGTGTCCCTCCGTCGCTGTGTGTGTGTGTGTGTCCCTCCGTCGCTGTGTGTGTGTGTGTGTCGCTGTGTGTGTGTGTGTCCCTCCCTCGCTGTGTGTGTGTGTGTCCCTCCCTCGCTGTGTGTGTGTGTGTCCCTCCCTCGCTGTGTGTGTGTCCCTCCCTCGCTGTGTGTGTGTGTCCCTTCCTCGCTGTGTGAGTGTGTGTCCCTCCCTCGCTGTGCGAGTGTGTGTCCCTTCCTCGCTGTGTGTGTGTGTCCCTCCCTCGCTGTGTGTGTGTGTCCCTCCCTCGCTGTGAGTGTGTCTGTGTCCCTCCCTCGCTGTGTGTGTGTGTGTCCCTCCCTCGCTGTGTGTGTGTGTCCCTCCCTCGCTGTGAGTGTGTCTGTGTCCCTCCCTCGCTGTGTGTGTGTGTCCCTCCCTCGCTGTGTGTGTGTGTCCCTCCCTCGCTGTGTGTGTGTGTGTGTCCCTCCCTCGCTGTGAGTGTGTCTGTGTCCCTCCCTCGCTGTGTGTGTGTGTCCCTCCCTCGCTGAGTGTGTGTGTCCCTCCCTCGCTGTGAGTGCGTGTGTCCCTCCCTCGCTGTTTGTGTGTGTGTCCCTCCCTCGCTGTGTGTGTGTGTCCCTCCGTCGCTGTGTGTGTGTGTGTGTCCCTCCGTCGCTGTGTGTGTGTGTGTCCCTCCGTCGCTGTGAGTGTGTGTGTCCCTCCCTCGCTGTGTGTGTGTGTGTGTGTCCCTCCGTCGCTGTGTGTGTGTGTCCCTCCCTCGCTGTGTGTGTGTGTCCCTCCCTCGCTGTGTGTGTGCTCGTCCCTCCCTCGCTGTGTGAGTGTGTGTCCCTCCCTCGCTGTGAGTGTGTGTCCCTCCCTCGCTGTGTGTGTGTGTCCCTCCCTCGCTGTGAGTGTGTGTCCCTCCCTCGCTGTGTGTGTGTGTGTGTCCCTCCCTCGCTGTGTGTGTGTGTCCCTCCCTCGCTGTGAGTGTGTGTCCCTCCCTCGCTGTGTGTGTGTGTGTGTCCCTCCCTCGCTGTGAGTGTGTGTCCCTCCCTCGCTGTGTGTGTGTGTGTGTCCCTCCCTCGCTGTGAGTGTGTGTCCCTCCCTCGCTGTGTGTGTGTGTGTGTCCCTCCCTCGCTGTGTGTGTGTGTCCCTCCCTCGCTGTGTGTGTGTGTGTCCCTCCCTCGCTGTGTGTGTGTGTTCCTCCCTCGCTGTGTGTGTGTCCCTCCCTCGCTGTGTGTGTGTGTGTCCCTCCCTCGCTGTGTGTGTGTGTGTCCCTCCCTCGCTGTGAGTGTGTGTGTGTCCCTCCCTCGCTGTGTGTGTGTGTCCCTCCCTCGCTGTGTGTGTGTCCCTCCCTCGCTGTGTGTGTGTGTGTCCCTCCCTCGCTGTGTGTGTGTGTTCCTCCCTCGCTGTGTGTGTGTCCCTCCCTCGCTGTGTGTGTGTGTGTCCCTCCCTCGCTGTGTGTGTGTGTGTCCCTCCCTCGCTGTGAGTGTGTGTGTGTCCCTCCCTCGCTGTGTGTGTGTGTCCCTCCGTCGCTGTGTGTGTGTGTCCCTCCGTCGCTGTGTGTGTGTGTGTGTGTCCCTCCGTCGCTGTGTGTGTGTGTGTCCCTCCCTCGCTGTGTGTGTGTGTGTGTCCCTCCGTCGCTGTGTGTGTGTGTGTGTCCCTCCCTCGCTGTGTGTGTGTGTGTGTCCCTCCGTCGCTGTGTGTGTGTGTGTGTCCCTCCGTCGCTGTGTGTGTGTGTGTCCCTCCGTCGCTGTGAGTGTGTGTGTCCCTCCCTCGCTGTGTGTGTGTGTGTCCCTCCCTCGCTGTGTGTGTGTGTGTCCCTCCCTCGCTGTGTGTGTGTGTGTGTGTCCCTCCGTCGCTGTGTGTGTGTCCCCCCCTCGCTGTGTGTGTGTGTCCCTCCCTCGCTGTGTGTGTGTGTCCCTCCCTCGCTGTGTGTGTGCTCGTCCCTCCCTCGCTGTGTGAGTGTGTGTCCCTCCCTCGCTGTGAGTGTGTGTCCCTCCCTCGCTGTGTGTGTGTGTCCCTCCCTCGCTGTGAGTGTGTGTCCCTCCCTCGCTGTGTGTGTGTGTCCCTCCCTCGCTGTGTGTGTGTGTGTGTCCCTCCCTCGCTGTGAGTGTGTGTGTGTCCCTCCCTCGCTGTGTGTGTGTGTCCCTCCCTCGCTGTGTGTGTGTCCCTCCCTCGCTGTGTGTGTGTGTGTCCCTCCCTCGCTGTGTGTGTGTGTTCCTCCCTCGCTGTGTGTGTGTCCCTCCCTCGCTGTGTGTGTGTGTGTCCCTCCCTCGCTGTGTGTGTGTGTGTCCCTCCCTCGCTGTGAGTGTGTGTGTGTCCCTCCCTCGCTGTGTGTGTGTGTCCCTCCCTCGCTGTGTGTGTGTGTGTCCCTCCCTCGCTGTGTGTGTGTGTGTTCCTCCCTCGCTGTGTGTGTGTCCCTCCCTCGCTGTGTGAGTGTGTGTCCCTCCCTCGCTGTGTGAGTGTGTGTCCCTCCCTCGCTGTGTGTGTGTCCCTCCCTCGCTGTGTGTGTGTGTGTCCGTCCCTCGCTGTGTGTTTGTGTGTGTCCCTCCCTCGCTGTGAGTGTGTCCCTCCCTCGCTGTGTGTGTGTGTGTCCTTCCCTCGCTGTGTGTGTGTGTCCCTCCCTCGCTGTGAGTGTGTGTGTCCCTCCCT
Source organism: Chiloscyllium plagiosum (assembly GCF_037043375.1). NCBI lineage: Eukaryota > Metazoa > Chordata > Chondrichthyes > Orectolobiformes > Hemiscylliidae > Chiloscyllium > Chiloscyllium plagiosum. The sequence goes on from NW_028270189.1 coordinate 33,309,300, forward strand.
CGCTGTGTGTGAGTGTGTGTGTCCCTCCCTCGCTGTGTGTGTGTGTGTCCCTCCCTCGCTGTGAGTGTGTGTCCCTCCCTCGCTGTGAGTGTGTCCCTCCCTCGCTGTGTGTGTGTGTGTCCCTCCCTCGCTGTGTGTGTGTGTCCCTCCCTCGCTGTGTGTGTGTGTCCCTCCCTCGCTGTGTGTGTGTCCCTCCCTCGCTGTGTGTGTGTGTGTCCCACCCTCGCTGTGTGTGTGTGTCCCTCCCTCGCTGTGTGTGTGTGTCCCTCCCTCGCTGTGTGTGTGTGTGTCCCTCCCTCGCTGTGTGTGTGTGTGTCCCTCCCTCGCTGTGTGTGTGTGTGTCCCTCCCTTGCTGTGTGTGAGTGTGTGTGTCCCTCCCTCGCTGTGTGTGTGTGTCCCTCCCTCGCTGTGAGTGTGTGTCCCTCCCTCGCTGTGAGTGTGTGTCCCTCCCTCGCTGTGTGTGTGTGTCCCTCCCTCGCTGTGTGTGTGTGTCCCTCCCTCGCTGTGTGTGTGTGTGTCCCTCCCTCGCTGTGTGTGTGTGTGTCCCTCCCTCGCTGTGTGTGTGTGTCCCTCCCTCGCTGTGTGTGTGTGTGTCCCTCCCTCGCTGTGTGTGTGTGTGTCCCTCCCTCGCTGTGTGTGTGTGTCCCTCCCTCGCTGTGTGTGTGTCCCTCCCTCGCTGTGTGAGTGTGTGTGTCCCTCCCTCGCTGTGTGTGTGTGTGTCCCTCCCTCGCTGTGTGTGTGTGTTCCTCCCTCGCTGTGTGTGTGTCCCTCCCTCGCTGTGTGTGTGTGTGTCCCTCCCTCGCTGTGTGTGTGTGTGTCCCTCCCTCGCTGTGAGTGTGTGTGTGTCCCTCCCTCGCTGTGTGTGTGTGTCCCTCCCTCGCTGTGTGTGTGTGTGTCCCTCCCTCGCTGTGTGTGTGTGTGTTCCTCCCTCGCTGTGTGTGTGTCCCTCCCTCGCTGTGTGAGTGTGTGTCCCTCCCTCGCTGTGTGAGTGTGTGTCCCTCCCTCGCTGTGTGTGTGTCCCTCCCTCGCTGTGTGTGTGTGTGTCCGTCCCTCGCTGTGTGTTTGTGTGTGTCCCTCCCTCGCTGTGAGTGTGTCCCTCCCTCGCTGTGTGTGTGTGTGTCCTTCCCTCGCTGTGTGTGTGTGTCCCTCCCTCGCTGTGAGTGTGTGTGTCCCTCCCTCGCTGTGTGTGAGTGTGTGTGTCCCTCCCTCGCTGTGTGTGTGTGTGTCCCTCCCTCGCTGTGAGTGTGTGTCCCTCCCTCGCTGTGAGTGTGTCCCTCCCTCGCTGTGTGTGTGTGTGTCCCTCCCTCGCTGTGTGTGTGTGTCCCTCCCTCGCTGTGTGTGTGTGTCCCTCCCTCGCTGTGTGTGTGTCCCTCCCTCGCTGTGTGTGTGTGTGTCCCACCCTCGCTGTGTGTGTGTGTCCCTCCCTCGCTGTGTGTGTGTGTCCCTCCCTCGCTGTGTGTGTGTGTGTCCCTCCCTCGCTGTGTGTGTGTGTGTCCCTCCCTCGCTGTGTGTGTGTGTGTCCCTCCCTCGCTGTGTGTGAGTGTGTGTGTCCCTCCCTCGCTGTGTGTGTGTGTCCCTCCCTCGCTGTGAGTGTGTGTCCCTCCCTCGCTGTGAGTGTGTGTCCCTCCCTCGCTGTGTGTGTGTGTCCCTCCCTCGCTGTGTGTGTGTGTCCCTCCCTCGCTGTGTGTGTGTGTGTCCCTCCCTCGCTGTGTGTGTGTGTGTCCCTCCCTCGCTGTGTGTGTGTGTCCCTCCCTCGCTGTGTGTGTGTGTGTCCCTCCCTCGCTGTGTGTGTGTGTGTCCCTCCCTCGCTGTGTGTGTGTGTCCCTCCCTCGCTGTGTGTGTGTCCCTCCCTCGCTGTGTGAGTGTGTGTGTCCCTCCCTCGCTGTGTGTGTGTGTGTGTCCCTCCCTCGCTGTGAGTGTGTGTGTCCCTCCCTCGCTGTGTGTGTGTGTGTGTCCCCCTCCCTCGCTGTGTGTGTGTGTCCCTCCCTCGCTGTGTGTGTGTGTGTGTCCCCCTCCCTCGCTGTGTGTGTGTGTGTGTGTCCCTCCCTCGCTGTGTGTGTGTGTGTGTCCCTCCCTCACTGTGAGTGTGGGTCCCTCCCTCGCTGTGTGTGTGTGTCCCTCCCTCGCTGTGTGTGTGTGTCCCTCCCTCGCTGTGTGTGTGTGTCCCTCCCTCGCTGTGTGTGTGTGTCCCTCCCTCGCTGTGAGCGTGTGTCCCTCCCTCGCTGTGTGTGTGTGTCCCTCCCTCGCTGTGTGTGTGTGTGTCCCTCCCTCGCTGTGTGTGTGTGTGTGTCCCCCTCCCTCGCTGTGTGTGTGTGTGTGTCCCTCCCTCGCTGTGTGTGTGTGTGTGTCCCCCTCCCTCGCTGTGTGTGTGTGTGTCCCTCCCTCGCTGTTTGTGTGTGTCCCTCCCTCGCTGTGAGTGTGTGTGTCCGTCCCTCGCTGTGTGTGTGTGTGTCCCTCCCTCGCTGTGTGAGTGTGTCCCTCCCTCGCTGTGAGTGTGTGTGTCCCTCCCTCGCTGTGTGTGTGTGTGTCCCTCCCTCGCTGTGTGTGTGTGTGTCCCTCCCTCGCTGTGAGTGTGTGTCCCTCCCTCGCTGTGTGTGTGTGTGTCCCTCCCACGCTGTGTGAGTGTGTCCCTCCCTCGCTGTGAGTGTGTGTCCTTCCCTCGCTGTGAGTGTGTGTGTCCCTCCCTCGCTGTGAGTGTGTGTGTTCCTCCCTTGCTGTGAGTGTGTGTGTCCCCGCTCCCTCGCTGTGTGTGTGTGTGTCCCTCCCGCGCTGTGTGTGTGTGTCCCTCCCTCGCTGTGTGTGTGTGTGTCCCTCCCTCGCTGTGTGTGTGTGTCCCTCCCTCGCTGTGTGTGTGTGTGTCCCTCCCTCGCTGTGTGTTTGTGTGTGTCCCTCCCTCGCTGTGTGTGTGTGTCCCTCCCTCGCTGTGAGTGTGTGTGTGTGTCCCTCCCTCGCTGTGTGTGTGTGTGTCCCTCCCTCGCTGTGAGTGTGTGTGTCCCTCCCTCGCTGTGTGTGTGTGTGTCCCTCCCTCGCTGTGAGTGTGTGTGTCCCTCCCTCGCTGTGTGTGTGTGTGTCCCTCCCTCGCTGTGTGTGTGTGTGTCCCTCCCTCGCTGTGAGTGTGTGTGTCCCTCCCTCGCTGTGAGTGTGTGTGTCCCTCCCTCGCTGTGTGTGTGTGTGTCCCTCCCTCGCTGTGTGTGTGTGTGTCCCTCCCTCGCTGTGAGTGTGTGTGTCCCTCCCTCGCTGTGTGTGTGTGTGTCCCTCCCTCGCTGTGAGTGTGTGTGTCCCTCCCTCGCTGTGTGTGTGTGTGTCCCTCCCTCGCTGTGTGTGTGTGTGTCCCTCCCTCGCTGTGAGTGTGTGTGTCCCTCCCTCGCTGTGTGTGTGTGTGTCCCTCCCTCGCTGTGTGTGTGTGTGTCCCTCCCTCGCTGTGAGTGTGTGTGTCCCTCCCTCGCTGTGTGTGTGTGTGTCCCTCCCTCGCTGTGTGTGTGTGTGTCCCTCCCTCGCTGTGAGTGTGTGTGTCCCTCCCTCGCTGTGTGTGTGTGTGTCCCTCCCTCGCTGTGAGTGTGTGTGTCCCTCCCTCGCTGTGTGTGTGTGTGTCCCTCCCTCGCTGTGTGTGTGTGTGTCCCTCCCTCGCTGTGTGTGTGTGTCCCTCCCTCGCTGTGTGTGTGTGTGTCCCTCCCTCGCTGTGTGTGTGTGTGTCCCTCCCTCGCTGTGTGTGTGTGTCCCTCCCTCGCTGTGTGTGTGTGTGTCCCTCCCTCGCTGTGTGTGTGTGTGTCCCTCCCTCGCTGTGAGTGTGTGTGTCCCTCCCTCGCTGTGAGTGTGTGTGTTTCCTTCCTCGCTGTGAGTGTGTGTGTTTCCTTCCTCGCTGTGAGTGTGTGTCCCACCCTCGCTGTGTGTGCTTGTCCCTCCCTCGCTGTGTGTGTGTGTGTGTGTGTGTGTGTCCCTCCCTCGCTGTGTGTGCTTGTCCCTCCCTCACTGTGTGTGTGTGTCCCTCCCTCGCTGTGTGTGTGTGTGTGTGTGTGTGTGTCCCTCCCTCGCTGTGTGTGTCCCTCCCTCGCTGTGTGTGTGTGTGTCCCTCCCTCGCTGTGTGTGTGTGTCCCCCTCCCTCGCTGTGTGTGTGTGTCCCTCCCTCGCTGTGTGTGTGTGTCCCTCGCTGTGTGTGTGTGTGTCCCTCCCTCGCTGTGTGTGTGTCCCTCCCTCGCTGTGTGTGTGTCCCTCCCTCGCTGTGTGTGTGTCCCTCCCTCGCTGTGTGCTTGTCCCTCCCTCGCTGTGTGTGTGTGTGTGTGTGTCCCTCCCTCGCTGTGAGTGTGTGTCCCTCCCTCGCTGTGTGTGTGTGTGTCCCTCCCTCGCTGTGAGTGTGTGTCCCTCCCTCGCTGTGTGTGCGTGTCCCTCCCTCGCTGTGTGTGTGTGTCCCTCCCTCGCTGTGTGTGTCCCTCCCTCGCTGTGTGTCCCTCCCTCGCTGTGTGTGTGTGTGTCCCCCTCCCTCGCTGTGTGTGTGTGTCCCTCCCTCGCTGTGTGTGTGTGTGTCCCTCCCTCGCTGTGTGTGTGTCCCTCCCTCGCTGTGTGTGTGTGTGTCCCTCCCTCGCTGTGTGTGTGTGTCCCTCCCTCGCTGTGTGTGTGTGTCCCTCCCTCGCTGTGTGTGTGTGTCCCTCCCTCGCTGTGCGTGTGTGTGTCCCTCCCTCGCTGTGAGTGTGTGTCCCTCCCTCGCTGTGCGTGTGTGTGTCCCTCCCTCGCGGTGTGTGTGTGTGTCCCTCCCTCGCTGTGAGTGTGTGTCCCTACCTCGCTGTGTGTGTGTGTGTCCCTCCCTCGCTGTGTGTGTGTCCCTCCCTCGGTGTGTGTGTGTGTCCCTCCCTCGCTGTTTGTGTGTGTGTGTCCCTCCCTCGCTGTGTGTGTGTGTGTCCCTCCCTCGCTGTGTGTGTGTCCCTCCCTCGCTGTGTGTGTGTGTGTGTCCCTCCCTCGGTGTGTGTGTGTCCCTCCCTCGGTGTGTGTGTGTGTGTGTGTCCCTCCCTCGCTGTGTGTTTGTTTGTCCCTCCCTCGCTGTGTGTGTGTGTGTGTGTGTCCCTCCCTCGCTGTGTGTGTGTGTGTCCCTCCCTCGCTGTGTGTGTGTGTCCCTCCCTCGCTGTGTGTGTGTGTGTGTCCCTCCCTCGCTGTGTGTGTGTGTGTCCCTCCCTCGGTGTGTGTGTGTCCCTCCCTCGGTGTGTGTGTGTGTGTGTGTCCCTCCCTCGCTGTGCGTGTGTGTGTCCCTCCCTCGCGGTGTGTGTGTGTGTCCCTCCCTCGATGTGTGTGTGTGTCCCTCCCTCGCTGTGTGTGTGTGTGTCCCTCCCTCGCTGTGTGTGTGTGTCCCTCCCTCGCTGTGTGTGTGTGTCCCTCCCTCGCTGTGTGTGTGTGTGTGTCCCTCCCTCGCTGTGTGTGTGTGTGTCCCTCCCTCGCTGTGTGTGTGTGTCCCTCCCTCGCTGTGTGTGTGTGTCCCCCTCCCTCGCTGTGTGTGTGTGTGTCCCTCCCTCGCTGTGTGTGTGTCCCTCCCTCGCTGTGTGTGTGTGTCCCTCCCTCGCTGTGTGTGTGTCCCTCCCTCGCTGTGTGTGTGTGTCCCTCCCTTGCTGTGTGTGTGTGTGTCCCTCCCTTGCTGTGTGTGTGTGTGTCCCTCCCTCACTGTGTGTGTGTCCCTCCCTCGCTGTGTGTGTGTCCCTCCCTCGCTGTGTGTGTGTGTCCCTCCCTCGCTGTGTGTGTGTGTCCCTCCCTTGCTGTGTGTGTGTCCCTCCCTCGCTGTGTGTGTGTGTGTGTCCCTCCCTCGCTGTGTGTGTGTCCCTCCCTCGCTGTGTGTGTGTGTCCCTCCCTCGCTGTGTGTGTGTGTGTCCCTCCCTCGCTGTGTGTGTGTGTCCCTCCCTCACTGTGTGTGTGTGTCCCTCCCTCACTGTGTGTGTGTGTCCCTCCCTCACTGTGTGTGTGTGTCCCTCCCTCGCTGTGTGTCAGCGTGTATCCCCCTTACTGTGTGTGTGCGTGTCCTTCCCACGCTGTGTGTCTGCGTGTATCCCCCTCACTGTGTGTGTGTGTGTGCATGTCCCTCCCTCGCTGCGTGTCAGCGTGTATCCCCCTTACTGTGTGTGTGCGTGTCCTTCCCTCGCTGTGTGTCTGCGTGTATCCCCCTCACTGTGTGTGTGTGTGCATGTCCTTCCCTCGCTGTGTGTCTGCGGGTATCTCCCGCACTCTGTGTGTGTGTGTGTGTGCATGTCCTTCCCTTGCTGTGTGCCTGCGTGTATCCCCCTCACTGTGTGTGTGTGTACATGTCCTTCCCTCGCTGTGTGTCTGCGGGTATCTCCCGCACTCTGTGTGTGTGTGTGTGTGCATGTCCTTCCCTCGCTGTGTGTCTGCGTGTATCTCCCTCACTGTGTGTGTTTGCGTGTCGCTGCCTTACTGTGTGTGTGTGTGCCCAAAATTTGCACCATCAGAGTATTGGCCATCATAAATTGACTGTAGTATTCAGGAATGTGTGGTTTAAGTAAGTTCACCACGAGAAATGCAGGGTTTAATGTACAGGTAGAGGCGTGGGTCTGGGTAGGATGCTCTTCAAAGGTTTGGAATGGACTAGTTGGGCCGAATGGCCTGGCTCCACATGATGGCGATTCTATTCAGGTTATTGTCCAGCCCTGTCAACCTTCCCCGTCTCTTACACCTGGCCTTATCCCCAATGTTCTCCTTAACACTGTCATCTCCTCCAGACTCTAAAACTCTCCTTGGCGATGTAACCTTCTCCAGTCCTTGCAAAGATCGATATGTCTGTCACCTCTTCCTGCTTTCAGAACCCTCCCTATAACTATTACCATTTGGTACAGCATTCCCAATCATTGTTCCCTCTTGAAACTTACATAAACATTTGTATCTCTGAAAACCCAACTGGACTGTCTCAACTTTATGGGCGGCACGGTGGCACAGTGGTTAGCACTGCTGCTTCACAGCGCCAGAGACCCAGGTTCAATTCCCGCCTCAGGCGACTCTCTGTGTGGAGTTTGCACGTTCTCCCCGTGTCTGCGTGGGTTTCCTCCGGGTGCTCCGGTTTCCTCCCACAGTCCAAAGATGTGCAGGGTCAGGTGAATTGGCCATGCTAAATTGCCCGTATTGTTAGGTAAGGGGTAAATGTAGGGGCATGGGTGGGTTGCGCTTCGGTGGGGCGGTGTGGACTTGTTGGGCCGAAAGGTCTTTTCCACACTGTAAGTAATCTAATCTAATCTAAAACTTCCCTTTGACAGTAATGTGCTGAGACCTGCTCTATATCAGTGAAGTAATTAACTCTTGGCAACACTCACTGTTATAACCTCCCTCCAGCCTTACAGCACTGAGGATCTGTAGAAGCTCTTTTCAACCCAACATCTCTGTGTCTGTAATCTCCTCCACTCCCCATAATACATTCTCTCTGAGCTCCTCTGTAGTCCACTAAACACTCCCTAACACTGTCTGTATCAGTGTAACCTTCACCAAAAACACAACCTTCTCTATCTGTGTAAATCCCTACACCAGTCCCTGTCCCTCTCAGCTCCGTCTAACAATACAATCCCCATGTCTGTGTATTCACCTTCAGTCCCTACTCACCTCCCTCTCTGTGTGACCTTCTCCATGCATTTTTGCTTCAGTCTCTTCAACTGTCCCTGTCAGTGTAACCTCTTCCAGTCACAAAAACTCTCCTCTTTTTGACTTACTCAGACCACACAACCCTCACTATCTCCAACCTACTCCTGTCTGAGAAACCTCCCTCTGCAAACTGCTCCAACTCTTCAACTCTCCATAAGCTCCTGCAGCTCTTACATCCCTCCCTATCTACCAAATCTCTTCCAGTCCCGAAACACCAAAAGTCTGTGGAGACCCGACCACCATCCCTATCAGTGTAATCCTCTCAGGTCTCTGCAGTACTCCTGATCTGTCGAACTCACTCCATGCCTGTGCCTCTCCCAATCCAGTCCCTACAAAACCCACTATCTATTTAACACCCTCCTGTCACTATCAACTCCTTGTCAATGTAAGCTCCTCCTGTGTCTCCACCATCTACCGATCTTCATAACCTTGTCCAGCTCTTTCACAACTATCTCTTTAGATGTCACCTTCCTCTACAACTTCCTCCTGTTTGTGCTATGCTCCCTTATCTGTGAAACTGTTTCTGACCAAAATTGTTATCCCAGTCTCTGAACAGAAATCCAGATTCCACAGCCTCCATAACCCCTAGAACCTAAGCCTTCCTCTGTCTATAAACATCTTCAGTCACGACTACCCTGCATATCTCTGTTTGTTCTTCCAGTCGATACAAACATCTTTATCTCTGTAATCTGCTCAGCTCCTTAAAACAGTCCCTGTCTGTGACCCAGCCCCGGCCTACAAACATCCTTATCCCTGTACACTTCTCCATCCCTCCCTCCTCCCCATCTCCATGAACTCCTGCAGGCCCGATAGCTTTCCACATTTCTGTAATCTCCTGTGGCTCTATGGTCCACCCTCCCTGTGAAACCACCTCCAGTCCTCATATCCCTCCCAATCTGGGTCCTCTGCTCCAGATCAGACCATTGCTGTCTCTGTAAACACCTCCACTCCTGATAACTCTTCCCATTTGTGTAACCTCGTTCAGACCCCATACTCTCCAGCTTCCTGAATCCTCTTCCTGCATTGCAACCAAAACCACATGTTTATGTAATATCCACCAGTGCTTACACCCTCCCCAACTCAGTAACCACTTGCAGCCCTAACAAAACACCTAAACTGTGAAACCTCTCATTTCCCTAGAATCCTCCCTCCCTCCTCAAATGCCTTCATCACCATGAAACCTCACAATTACTGAAGCCTCCTTTTGGTACTGCAAACCTCCTAATGTCTGCAAAATCCTCCAGTCCTGATATCATCCCTGTCTCTGTAACCCCCACCACCCTCCAGTGGCCTTCTGGGGAACATGGCAGAGGAGGGAAGATTTGTGAAGTCCGAGCCATGTTACGGAGGTAGAATTCTGGGAATTACAGATTTGGTCGAATGTCTGTGGTGTGCAGATTATTGGCGAGGACTCTAAAGACAGGATTTATGATACTTGGTAAACCATAGTTACATTAGCCACAGTCAGTATGGGTTTGTGTGGGGCAGGTCATGCCTCACAAACCTTATTGAATTCTTTGAGGATATGGCAGAATATGTTGATGTTCATTCAGAAAAGAAGGAAAATTGGGATACAGGGAAATCTGTCTGTCTGGATACAGGATTGGATGGCCCAGAGAAGACAGAGGGTGGAAGCAGATGGACAGTATTGAGCCTGGAGCTCAGTGACCAGTGGTGTTCTGTAACAATCGGCTCTGGGACTCTGCTCTCTGTGATTTTTGTAAATCACTTGGATGTGGATGTTAGAGAATGGGTTAGTATGTTTGCCAATAACATAAAGGTTGGTGGAGTGGTGGGTAATGTGGAGGGCTGTTGTAGGTTGCAATGGGACATTAACAGGACGCAGAGCTGGGCTGGAAGTGGCAGATGGAGTTCAATCTGGAAAAGTATGAAGTGATTCATTCTGGAAGGTCGAATTTGAATACAGAATACAGGGTGAAAGGCAAAATACTTGGCAGTGTAGAGAAACAGAGATCATGGGGTCCGTGTCCATAGATCTCTCAAAATCGCTACGCACGTTGGTAGGGTTGTTAAAAAGGCATATGTTGCGTTGGCTTTCCTTAAAAGGGGATTGACTGTAAGAGCCGTGAGGTTTTACCGCATCTTTATAGCGTCCTGATGAGACCACACTTGGAATATTGTGTTAGGTTCTGGTCCCTTGTTTACAGGAAGGATGTGCAAGTTTTAGAGAGTGTACATAGGAGATCTACCAGGATGCTGCCTGGAATGGAGGGCAGTTCTTACGAAGAAAGGTTGAGGGGGCTAAGGCTTTTTTCATTGGAGAAGGGGGCGGGGTGACTTTGTGGAGGTGAACAAGATGATAAGAGGCACAGAGTGAGTGAATTGTCAGAGACTTTTCGTCCTATTGGCATAAATGGCTATTACACGAAGGCATCATTTTAAGGTGAATGGAGGATGGATAAGAGGATAGAGAATAGTAGGTGGTTGGATGGACTGCCAATGGTGGTAGTAAAATTAGACACATCTAGGACATTTAACAGACTCTTGGACAGACACATGGATAACAGTAAAATGAGGGGTATGTAGTATACTTTGGTCTTACAGTTGGATAAAAGGTTGGCATGAAATCATGGCCGAAGGGTCTTGGGCTGAACTGTTCTGTGTTCTACGTTCTGAATGGTAAACTGGGTAATAAGCTCAGATCAGTGTAAAAGGATATGGCATTCACGAGGAGCTAGTCAACTGGATACAAACTTTGGTTGATGGATGTAGACAGAGGGTGATGGGGGACATGCTGTTTTTCTGACTGGAGGCATGTGACCAGCGGTGGAGTGGGTCCCCTGCTGTTTGTCATTTGGATAAATGGTTTGGATGGAAATATTGGTTTCCTGGTAAGTAAGGTTTTTGGGTGACACTGAAATTGGTGGTAAAGTGGACAGTGAAGAAGGTTATCTGTGATACAACAGGATGAACAGTATTGCTGGGATAGTGAGCTGAAGAATAGCAGATGGAGTTTAATTAAATAAATGTGAAGTGTTCCATTTTGGTGAAACAAACCAGGGTGGGACTTATACAGTTAAGGTTCGGGCCCTGGGTAGTGTTTTCAGTCAGAGATCCAGTGACCCAGGTACACACTTCTTTGAAAGTGGTGTCACAGGTAGACAGGCTGGTGAAGCAGGCATTTGGGATGGTTACCTTCATTGGGGAGAGCATTAAGAGTAAGAGTTGGGATGTCATGTTGTGGCTGTAAAAGACATTGGTGGGGCCACCATTAAAACATTGTTGATCAGGAGGAAGAACTCATCTAGTTCACTTACCTCCTTTAGGGAAGGACATCAAATATTCTAAACTGGTCTGGCCGACATGTGACTCCAGACCCACAGCAATATGGCTGACTCTGAGCTACCCTCTCAGTAATTAGCAGTGGGGTCAAAGAGCGTTGTTCCAGGAAGTGACACCCACTTCTCATGAATGAATAAATAAAAATACCTATGTCCCTCCGTACCTCTGCAAACCCCTCCAGCTGCAGCAATCTGTACTGGCTTTGTAACACAGTTCAGACCCTGACCACTCTCTGTAACACTCTCACCACCATCCAGCACCTTCACCTCTCCCTGTTCCTATCATGTCAATAAACCCTGACCGTGGCTCCCATTCCCACAGCCCTCCTCCTGCGAGCAGACCCATTGCAATCCATTATCTTTTACTCCTAGAACACTTTCTCACTTCAGGATTTAAGCACTTTTTGGTGATCTTCTCACCTTATAATCTCGTATGATTCCTTTTGTCCTGAGTGAGGGATCAGTGGGAATTTTTTGCTGAGGTTTTTACTGTTTCAATGGTATGTCCTTTTGTTGAGTATTTTGCATTGTCCCTTCAAATGTTTTCCACTGTTCATTTCCAGGCACATAATTCAGTCTCTTCAGTCTGTTTACCTTGGTCCGTTCTCCTCTCACACCCATTTCATTGGCTATTTTTGTTTCTAGTTATAGCTTGTCCTTTCTGTGATTCACTTTAAAACTTTATATTTATTTAAACTGCACTTTATCACAATTTCCCGAAGGATCTCTGCAGGTGACATTACTCATTCACCAAGTTTCATTACACGGTCGCTCTGCGATAGTTATGTCCCTTAACAGGTGCACAATGTGTTTTTCAAAGAAACACTGAAAAAAATTTAACCGAACTCCTCTTCCAATATCAATGTTGACCGTGTGATTGTCCCAGATTATACAAATATTGACGTTTTCCAAAATTATCTCAATGCTTTTGTTAAAAAAATTCCAATGAGTTCCTGTTTATTGCAGTGACGAGCAATGAAATACTGTTCGGTAGCTAAAACTGTTCTGTTGCTTGTGTCCTCGGCAAGTAGTCGCCAGAATTTACATTCAGACTGACTCTACTTCATGATCTGATGCCAAATGCTTTCTCTGTAATGCCTTTCTTACCCATTATTGTTAGCGTTGTCTGTTTTGCCTGAGTTTGCACTAGATTATGAACCACTGATTATTTTTGTCCACACTGTATCCATGTCTCCGTGGTGTCTAAATCTCTTTTATCTCTGTTCCACAAATCCATCTACCGTATTGCAGCAACGTTATCCATTCAAAAAAACATAATATACTCTCTTCCACAATTTTCTGTCACAAATCTATTTGCTGATGTACAGTTTTAGTTAAACTCTGTCCCATCCTGTTCCTTTCTGCTTGTCTTCAGCCACATCCCCATGCTGTTCCATTGCTTCAACTTTTCCCTTTGGATTTGGAAAGCTCCTTTCACCTGCATCCTCTCTGTCAGTTTAATGCCCTGTCCATAAACCTACCGACATGATTGGCCAGGACACTGGTCCCAGCACAGTTCCTAATAGATTTTTTTTAAAAATCAGGTCTGGGATGTGTGAGTCTCTGGCTGACCAGCCTTTCTTGCCCAGTCCTTGAAGCCCTTGAACTAAGTAGCTTGCTCGGCCATTTCAGAGGGGAATTGAGAGGCAAACACTTTGCTGTGGGGATGTCGTACAGACCACATGAGGATGGGCAGATGTCCTTCTCGAAAGGACAAGTGTTTGGATTTGTTGTACATCAGTAATTGTTTCATACTTATTTGTGAATTATTAATTATTATTTTTAAAATTATTGATATCAAATGTCTCCTTTTCAGATGGTGGGATTCAAACCTGCCTCCCCTGAACATTAGCTGACGTTTTGGATACATTCTCTCGCAATAATACCACTAGGCCATCACTTCACCTGCTCACTGGGTGCTCATCCTTGAGCACTGATACTAGGGCATCATCAAGCTAAACACATTCTTCCGACACAATTGTGTGATACTGACATCTTTCAGCAATCTGGGACTATTTCTTAATATCGCTCCATTTTCCAGATGTCTGTGGAACTCAGTGCCATTCTCCATGTGTAACCCTCACAGCATCTGTTTAATATCCCATTCTATCTATTTCTCTGTCTCCTGTAGGTACTCAGGAAAGTCCTGACTCAATAGCCTTCCCAGCTGCTGGGTGGATCGTCCATCACCACATTGAACACAGATGGTCTGCCAGAGACAGACAAAGGGAAAGGAGATCTGGAGCCTTCAATAAATCCTGTAGTGAGGTAAGGTCACCCACAGTGCACAGAGCAAAGAACAATGAGAGAGCCCCAAATATCTGTGAACACAACATGACAAAGATACAGTGCTGGAGGGGAGCACAGTACACACACACACACACCCCAGGCTCAATCACCACCCCAATGTAAGTTCTGTTATATTAAAACTCACTGCAATACAACAGTGTATCTATGGCATGTCTTGTGGTCCAGTGTCTTCAATAATTTTTAATTCCTATAACAGACCCTATCGCTGTAACCTCCTCCCTTCCCGATAGTCCCTCCACATATTTGAAATGCACTGCATTCCAGACTACCATCCCTATCCCTGTAACTTGCTTCAGTGTCTACAACATGCCTTATCTCGGTCGTCTCCTCCTCCAATAAGGTAAAAACAAGTACTGCAGATGCTGGAAACCAGAGTCTTGATTAGAGTGGTGCTCGAAAAGCACAGCAGGTCAGGCAGCATCCGAGGAGCAGGAAAATTGATGTTTTGGGCAAAAGCCCTTCATCAGGAACAGAGGCCTGGATCCTGCAGAGTGGAGAGATAAGTGAGAGGGGGGGTGGGGATGGGGAGAAAGTAGCATAGAGTACAATAGGTGAATGGGGTGGGGAAGAAGGTGAGAGGTCAGAGTGGAGGATGGGGAAGGTAGCAAAGTATACAATGGGTGAATGGGTGTGGGGATGGGGGTGGTAGGTCAGAGATGAGGGTGGAGTGGATAGGTGGGAAGGGAGATAGGCTATTAGGACAGGTCATGAGGGCGGTGCTGAGCTGGAAGCCTGGAGGTGGGGTGAGATGGGGGAAGGGGAAATGAGGAAACTGATGCCCTGGGGTTGAAGTGTTCCGAGGCGGAAGGTGAGGCGTTCTTCCTCCAGCCATCGGGTGGTGAGGAAGTGGCGGTGGAGGAAGCCCAGGACCTGCATGTCCTCGGCAGAGTGGGAGGGGGAGTTGAAATGTTGGGTCACAGGGCGGTGGGGTTGATTGGTGCGGGTGTACCAGAGATGTTCCCTAAAGTGCTCTGTTAGGAGGTCTCCAGTCTCCCCAATGTAGAGGAGACCGCATCTGGAGCAACGGATACAATAAATGATATTGGTGGATGTGCAGGTAAAACTATTGATGTGGAAGGTTCCTTTGGGGCCTTGGATGGTGGTGAGGGGAGAGGTGTGGGCGCAGGTTTTGGAATTCCTGCAGTAGCAGGAGAAGGTGCCAGGAAGGGAGGGTGGGTTTTTGGGGGGCGTGGAACTAACCAGGTAGTCACGGAGGGAATGGTCTTTGCGGAAAGTGGAGAGGGGTGGGGACCGAAATATATCCCTGGTGGTGGGGTCGGTTTGGAGGTTGCGGAAATGTCGGCAAATGATTTGGTTTATGCGAAGGTTGGTAGGGTGGAAGGTGAGCACAAGGGGCGTTCTGTTCTTGTTACGGTTGGAGGGGTTGGGTCTGAAGGCGGAGGTGCGGGATGTGGACGAGATGTGTTGGAGGGCATCTTTGACCACGTGGGAAGGGAAATTCCGATCTCTAAAGAAGGAGGCTTACTGTTGTGTTCTGTGGTGGAACTGGCCCACCTGGGAGCAGGTACGGTGGAGGCGGAGGAATTGGGAATAGGGGTTGGGAATTTTGCAGGCGGTTGGGTGGGAAGATATATAATCTAGCTAGCTGTGGGAGTCGGTAGGTTTGTAAAAAAATGTCGGTGTCAAGTCGGTTGTCATTAATGAGGATGGAGAAGGCCAGGAAGGGGAGGGAGGTATCAGAGATGGTCCAGGTAAATTTAAGGTCAGGGTGGAATGTGTTGGTGAAGTTGTTGAATTGTTCAAACTCCTCGAGGGAACACTAGGTGGTGCCAATGCAGTCATCAATGTTGCGGAGGAAGACGTGGGGAGTGGTGCCATTGTAACTACGGACGATGGACTGTTCACCGTAGCCAACAAAGAGACAGGCATAGCTTGGGCCCGTACGGGTGCCCATGACTACCCCTTTGATCTGCAGGGAGTGGGAGGATTTGAAGGAAAAATTGTTAAGGGTGAGGACAAGTTCAGCCAAACGAATGAGAGTATCGGTGGAAGGGTACTGTTGTGGACGTCGGGAGATGAAGAAACGGAGGGCTTGGAGGTCCTGGTCATCGTGGATGGATGTGTAGAGGGATTGGATATCCATTGTGAAGATGAGGCGTTGGGGGCCAGGGAAACGGAAGTCTTGGAGGAGTGGAGGGTGTGAGTGGTGTCTCGAACAAATGTGGGTAGTCTCTGGACTGGGGGATAGGACAATGTCGAGGTCGGCAGACATGAGTTCGGTGGGGTAAGAGCATGCTGTGACAATGGGTCGGCCAGGGTGGTCAGGCTTGTGGATCTTGGGAAGGAGGTAGAACCGGGCAGTGCGGGGTTCCTGGACTGAGGTTGGAAGCTGTGGGTGGGAGATCTCCTCCTGAGGTGATGAGGTTATGTGTGCTCTGGGAGATGACAGTTTGTTGATGGGAGGTGGATCATGGTAGAGGGGGTGGTAGGAGGAGGTGTCTTTGAGTTGGCATCATGGCTTCAGCGGTGTAGAGGTCAGTGCACCAGACTACCAGTGCACCCCCTTTATCTGCTGGTTTGATGGTGAGGTCGGTATTGGAGCAGAGGAAGTGGAGGGCTGCACATTGTGAGGGTGAGAGGTTGGAGTGGGGGAGGGGGTAGATAGGTTGAGGCGGTTAATGTCTCGGTCGAAGTTGGAAATGAAGAAATCGAAGGCAGGTAATAGGCCAGCGCGGGGTGTCCAGGTGGGTGGAGTTTATTGGAGGCCGGCAAAGGGTTCCTCAGAAAATAGGCGGGTGTCTTCATTGTAAAAGTAAGCTCTGAGGCGGAGGTTGTGGAAGAAGTGTTCGATGTCACGGTGTGTATTAAATTCATTGATGTGTGGACGGAGGGGGATAAAGGTGAGGCCTTTGCTGATGACTGATCATTCGTCCTCAGTGAGGGGGAGGTCAGGGGGAATGGTGAAAACTCGGCAGGACTGGGAGCTGGGACCAGGCGTAGGTGTAGAACTAGGGGAGGCGATGGAGCCTGTAACTGGAGTGGGTGTGGTGTTAGGGGGAATGGGGATGGAGTCATGAGCAGGGGTGGTGTTCCCCTCAGGGTTCTGGGGGCAGGGATGGTGACAGTGGGACCTGGGGTGGGGTGTCAGCAGAATGCAGGTGAGTGGCGTTGGTGGGGGCGGAAGTGGTGGCAAACACGGCAGTGGGGGGGCGTGGAAGTCACTGAGTGTGTGACATCAGCGATGATGTGAGGGGCGGAAGTGATGTCACTTGTGGTGTATGAGGAATTGTGAGGGGCAGAAATAGCATTTACTTTTCTTTAACCAATAATTTCCTGTTTGACAATGTCGTATTTTAATTGAACTCAGTCCCTTACTGTTTCTTTCTTTTGGTTTTCATTCACATCTCCATGGTGTTCCAATATTTCAAACTTTCTCTTTGGACTTGGGAATTTCCATTCACCTGAGACCTGTCCCCCTCCTCATCTGTGTCCATTTATAGCACACTGCATAATCCTGGTACCAGAGGAGCCTATCCCAATAAAATAGCTCAGTCCTCCCTGAGTACTGCTAGCAGTGCTCACTGGTCAGAACCACTTCTGATGATACCATTGTGTGATCCTGACACCTTCCAGCACACTGCTGATATCACTGTCTCTCTCCATGTGGTATCCCTCATTGTGTGGGTCTAATTGCTGTCTTTATCAGTGTCTCTCGCTCTTCCAGCTATTCCAGATCCTGAGCCAACAGCATTCTCCAGTCCAGGGGGAAGCAACTGCACAGGCCATGGATGGAGACTGGGAATTTCCAGATCTCTGTGGGACTCAGTGCCATTCTCCATGTGTAACCTTCATTGCATTAGTCTAATTTCCCATTCTGTCTTCTTCTCTGTCTCCTGTAGGTATTCCTGATGTCCCTGACTCAGCAGAATTCCCAATTCCTGTCTCATCCATCACCACATTGAAGACAGTTGGTCAGCCAGAGAGAGATGGAAAGTGAGATCTGGAGCCTTCAGTAAATCCTGCAGCCGGTAAGATCACTCACAGTAAACAGCACAGGGAGGAGTTAGTGGACTTTAATTCAGACCCTGAGGGCATGATGTAGGAACAATGCTGGGCAAGGAGCATGAGAAAATTCTCAGGCTTCATTATCACCATCTTGTCTGTAAATTCATCTGTTCCACAAAACCCTCCCTACGTCTGTCAGTTACTCCATTGTCTGTTTCATAAATACCACTTCCCCAATCTCTATCAGCCCCTACAATCCTGCCTATCCCTGTAAACTCCTCATATCAGTAAAACTCTCCAAGTTTCTGCCTTTGCCTTTAATCCCGGGTTCTGTCACATCTCTCCTTAACTGAAGAAAAACAACTCTTCAGGTCCTTAAGCTATCCGTGTCGGTGTAGTCCTTTCCAGACCTGAAAAACCTCCCTGTCTTTGTGACTTTGTTGAACTCCCACTACCTTCATGATCTCTGTAACCTTCCTGTCATGACAACACAAAGCTCTGTACCTCAGTAACCTTCCTCCAACTGTTAGACTCCTCATTGTCTCTGGGCACAAAGCAGAGTGACTCTGCTTCTCTCATAAATTAGTTCCTGCATTTCTAGTGATGACTATGAACTCTTCCTGTCTCTAAAACGCACTCAGTCTCTGTAAACTCTGCTGGTCCCGATTGATGTCATTTCCTTCGGTAACTACAAACCTTTATACCTTTAATCTCCTCCAGACGCGACCACACAGTTTATTTCTATAACCTTTATGAGTGATTGAGTCATAGAGATGTACAGCACAGAAACAAACCCTTCGGTCCAACCCGTTCATGCCAACCAGATATCCCAACCCAATCTAGTCCCACCTGCCAGCACCCAGCCCATATCCCTCCAAACCCTTCCCATTCATATACCCATCCAAATGCCTCTTAAATGTTGCAATTGTACCAGCCTCCAGCACATCCTCTGGCAGCTCGTTCCATACTCGTACCACCCTCTGCGTGAAAAAGTTGCCCCTTAGGTGTCTTTTATATCTTTCCCCTCTCACCCTAAACCTATGCCTTCGAGTTCTGGACTCGCTGACCCCAGGGAAAATACTTTGTCTATTTATCCTATCCTATCCATGCCCCTCATAATTTTGTAAACCTCTGTAAGGTCACCCCTCAGCCTCCGAAGCTCCAGGGAAAACCGCCCCAGCCTGTTCAGCCTCTCCTTGTAGCTCAAATCCTCCAATCCTGGCAACCTCCTTGTAAATCTTTTCTGAACCCTTTCAAGTTTCACAACAATTCTTCCAATAGGAAGGAGACTGGAATTGCAACAAAAGTGGCCAAACCAATGTCCTGTACAGCCGCGACACGACCACCCATCTCCTGTACTGAATACTCTGACCAATAAAGGAAAGCATACCAAATGCCGCCTTCTCTATCCTATCTACCTGTGACTCTACTTTCAAGGAGCTAGGAACTTGCACTCCGAGGTCTCTTTGGTCAGCAACACTCCCTAGGACCTGACCATTACGTGTATAAGTCCTGCTAAGATTTGCTTTCCCATTGGCCCATCTGGTCCAGATCCTGTTGTAACCTTCTTCGCTCTCCACTACACCTCCAATTTTGTTGTCATCTGTAAACTTATTAACTATACCTCTTATGCTCGCATCCAAATCATTTATGTAAATGACAACAAGTAGAGGGCCCAGCACTGCACTCGTCACAGGCTCCAGTCTGAAAAACAACCCTCCACCACCACCTTCCGTCTTCTACATTTGAGCCAGTTCTATATCCAAATGGCTACTTCTCCCTGTATTCCATGAGATCTAACCTTGCTAATCAGTCTCCCATGGGGAACCTTGTCGAATGCCTCACTGAAGTCCATATGGATCACATCTATCACTCTGCCCTCCTCAATCTTCTTTGTTACTTCAAAAAACTCAATCACGTTTATGCGACATGATTTCCTATGCACAAAACCATGTCCACTATTTCTAATCAATCCTTGCCTTTCCAAATACATGTGCATCTTGTCCCTCAGGATTCCCTCCAACAACTTGCCCACCACTGAGTTCAGGCTCACCGGTCTATAGTTCCCTGGCTTGTCTTTACCGTCCTCCTTAAACAGTTGCACCACTTTTGCCAACCTCCAGTCTTGTGGCACCTCACCTGCGACTATTGATGATACAAATATCTCAGCAAGAGGCCCAGCAATCACTTCTCTAGCTTCCCACAGACTTCTCTGGTACACCTGATCAGTTCCTGGGGATTTATCCACCTTTAACCGTTTCAAGACATCCAGCACTTCCTCCTCTGTAATCTGGACATTTTGCAAGATGTCACCATCTATTTCCCTACAGTCTATATCTTCCATATGCTTTTCCACAGTAAATATTGATGCAAAATATTCATTTAGTATCTCCCCCATTTTCTGCAGCTCCACACAAAGGCCGCCTTGCTGATCTTTGTGGGGCCCTATTCTCTCCCCAGTTACCCTTTTTTCCTTAATATATTTGTAAAAACCCTTTGCATTCTCCTTAATTCTATTTGTCAGACCTATCTCATGTCCACGTTTTGCCCTCCTGATTTCCCTCTTAAGTATACTCCTACATCCTTTATACTCTTCTAAGGATTCACTCGATCTATCCTGTCTATACCTGACATATACTTCCTTCTTTTTCTGAACCAAACACTCAATTTCTTTAGTCATCCAGAATTCCCAATACTTACCAGCCTTCCCTTTCACCCTGACAGGAACATACTTTCTCTGGACTCTTGTTATCTCATTTCTGAAGGCTTCCCATTTTCCAGCCATCCCTTTAGCTGCGAACATCTGGCTCCAATCAGCTTTCAAAAGTTCTTGCCTAATACCGTCAAAATTGGCCTTTCTCCAATTTAGAACATCAACTTTTAGATCTGGTCTATCCTTTTCCATCACTATTTTAAAACAAATCGAATTATGGTCGCTGGCCCCAAGTGTTCCCCCACTAACACCTCAGTCACCTGCCCTGCCTTATTTCCCAAGAGTAGGTCAAGTTTTGCACCTTCTCTAGTAGGTACATCCACATACTGAATCAGAAAATTGTCTTGTACACACTTAAGAAATTCCTCTCCCTCTTGAACACTATGGCAGTCCTAGTTGATGTTTGGAAAGTTAAAATCCCCTACTATGACTACCCTATTATTCTTACAGATAGCTGAGATCTCCTTACAAGTCTGTTTGGCAATTTCCCTTTGACTATTGGGAGGTCTGTAATATAATCCTAATAAGGTTATCATCCCTTTCTTATTTCTCAGTTCCACCCAAATAACTTCCCTGGATGTATTTCTGGGAATATCCTCCCTCAGCACAGCAGTAATGCTATCCCTTATCAAAAATGTCACTCTCCCTCCTCTCTTGCCTCCCTTGCTATCCTTCCTGTAGCATTTGTCTCCTGGACCATTCAGCTGCCAGTCCTGCCCATCCCTGAGCCATGTTTCTGTAATTGCTATGAGATCCAAGTCCCATGTTCCTAACCATGCCCTGAGTTCATCTGCTTTCCCTGTTAGGCCCCTTGCATTGAAATAAATGCAGTATAATTTATTAGCCCAACCTTTTCCCTGCTTGCCCTGACTGTTTGACTCACTTCTGTTCTCAGCTGTACCCGTCTCAGATCGAGCTCCCAAAATCCTCCCTGTGATTTTTATCACGTCCCATCCCTGCATTCCTCCAAATCCATGTAAAGTCCTTCCATTCCTAAAACCTTCCCTGCACCTGTCACCTGTTCCAGCTTCCACAACCCTCCCTATCTCTGTAAGATACCACCCCCACCCCACCCTGTCCCAGTGGTGTATCACTAAATGCCAGTAGTCACTATAATATCAGGGTAAGGTGTGAAAGCAGGAATACTGTACTGGGTTAGATGATCAGTCGTGATCATATTGAATGGTGGGACCGACTCTGTGGTCAAATGGCCGATACCTGCTCTTCTTTCCTGTGCTTCTCTATAAGCTTACTATTTATATAACCTCCTTCATGTCCCCACAGCCCTCCCTATCTCCATAAACTCCTTCAGTCCCCACGACTCTTCCTATCCATGTAACCTGAATCATTCCCCACAAACCTCCCTAACTCCATATCCTCTAAAAGGCCCTATGACCCTCCCTATCTCCATAATCTCATCCTGACCCAACGACCCTCCCATTCAATGTAACCTCCTTCAATCCCCACGATCCTTCTGATCTGTGCAACCTCCTTTAGGCCCAACAGCCCTGCAGCTCTCTTTGGCCTCTTTCAGGCCCCACAGCACTCCCTATCTCCATAATGTTCTTCAGTTACCACTGCACTCTTTGTGTCCATAATCTCATACAGTCCCCACATCACTCCCTATCTCCATAATGTCCTTCAGTCCCCACGACCCTACTTATTTCCAAAACATCTATTGCCTGTTGAACCTGTAAGCTACCTTTTTCAGATGGATAAACACGAACTCCCATAACCCTTTCTGCTGCCAGTCTGAAACCAAACAGTGTTAACCTGATAGTAGGTCAGGATCTGAAATATGTTTGAAAGGATATGTCAATGAACAATAACTGGACCCTTAGAAACGCTTTTAATAAAAAGAGAATGTGTTTTTGAGCCTGTTGGATTTTGTTTTTATTGGTGAGAATATAAATGTCAGTATAGATACGGGTGTAGGAGTGGTTGTACCGAGGATGCGGTTTATTTGAATTTTCAGAAACCTTTACTCAAGTTTCAATAAGGGCTAAAGAGTAACTTGGTAGAGAATAGGGCACCTTAACTGTCAGGAGGTGGGTGAGATATTAGACAAAATAGTGTTGTCAGAATTTACTGTGGAGAAAGACATGGAAGCTCAAGAAGTTGGGGAAATAAATAGCGATGTCTTGGAAAGAATCCTCAACAGAGAAGAAAAAGTGCTGGAATCTTAAAACAAATAAAGGTAGATCAATCCCCAGTCGCTTATTAGGTCAATCCGAGAATTTTGTGGGAATCTGGGGAAGAGATTGCAGTATCCCTTACAGAGATATTTATGTTCTTAACAGACACAATGAGTTACTGGAAGACTGGAGGGTGGCTAATGCTGTTCCATCACTTGAGGTCTGCAGGGAGCAGCCAGAAAATCACAGCCCAGTGAGCCAGTTACATGGAGCAGCACGGTGGCTCAGTAGTTAGCACTGCTGCCTCACAGCACGAGGGACGCAATTTCAATTCCAGCCCTAGGCGACTGTCTGCGTGGAGTTTGCACATTCTCTCCAAGTCTGCGTGGGTTTCCGACAGGTGCGCCGGTTTCCACCCACAGCCCAAAGATGTGCAGGTTAGGTGAATCAACCATGCGTTGTTCAAGAAAGGGAATAGAGATAATCCTGGGAATCACAGACCTGTCAGTCTTCTGTCTGTGATGTGCAGATTATTGGAGAGGACTCTGAGATCAAGGATTTATGATTCCTTGGAAAACCATAGTTTGATTAGCGGAAGTCGTCATGGCTTTGTAAGGGACAGGTCATGCCTCACAAATCTTATTGAATCCTTTGAGAACGTGACAAAACACATTTATGGCTCATTGAGAAAGTACAGAACATGGGATACAGGGAAACCTGTCTGTCTGGATACAGAATTCCAGGACCATAGAAGACAGAGGGTGATGACAGATGGAAATCATTCAGCCTGGAGCTCAGTGACCAGTGGTTTTCTGCAGGGAGAGGTCAAAAAATCTCTGCTCTTTGTGATTTTATGAATGACTTGGATGTGTGAGTGGAAGAGCGGGTAAGTAAGTTTGCCAATGACACGAAGGTTGGTGGAGTGGTGAATAGTGTGGATGTCAGCTGGAGATTGCAATGGGACATTGACAGGATGTAGAGCTGGGCTGAGAAGTGGCAGATGAAGTCAAATCTGGAAAAGTGTGAAGTGCTGCATTTTGGAAGGTGAGACTTGAATGCAGAATACAGGGGTAAAGGCAGAATACTGAATAGTGTGGAGGAACAGATGGATCTTGGATTTCATGACCAAAGATCCGTCAAATTTACCACCAAGCTGATAGTGTTGTTAAGAAAGAATATGTTGTATTGGCTTTCATTAGCTGGGGGATTGAGTTTTAAAGCCATGAGGTCATGCTGCAGCTCTATACAGCCCTGTTTAGACCCTGATTAGAATACTGTGTTCAGTTTTGGTCCCTTCATTACAGGAAGTATGTGGAAGCTTTAGAGAGGGTAAAGAGGAGGTTTACTCGGATGCTACCTGGACTGGAGAGCATGTCTTATGAAGAAAGGTTGAGGGAGCTAAGGCTTTTCTCATTGGAGTGAAGAAGAGTGCGCTGTGACTAGGTAGAGGTGAACAAGATGGTGTGAGGCAAAGATAGAGTGAACAGTGAGACACCTCTTTATCCCATGGCATACATGGTACAAGGGGGCATAATTGTAAGGTGATTGGAGGATGGGTAAGGGGAGATTTCAGATGTAGGTTCTTTACACAGAGTGGTGGGTGGGTGTAACGGGACATTTTAACAGACTCGTGGATAGGCACATGGATGATAGCAAATGAAGGGTATCTAAGTTAGTTTGATCTTACAGTCGGGTAAAAGATGGCCATGGCATCATGGCCGAAGGGTCTTGTGCTGTACTGTTATGTGTTCTACGTTCTGTATGGTAAACTGGGTAATAAGCTCAGATCCATGTAAAAGGATATGGCATTCAGGAGGAGCTAGTCAACTGGATACAAAATTGGGCTTGATGGTCGGAGACAGAGGGTGATGGGAGTCATTTGCCTTTCTGACTGGAGACATGTGCCCAGCAATGAAGTGGGTCCCCTGTTGGTTGTCATTTGGAAAAATGGTTTGGATTGGAATATTGGTTTTGTGGTAAGTAAGGTTTTTGAGTGACACTGTAATTGTTGGTAAAGTGGACAGTGAAGAAAGTTATCTGTGATACAACAGGATGAACAGTACACTGGGATAGTGGGCTGAAGAATAGCAGATGGAGTTTAATTAGATAAATGTGAGGTGTGCCATTTTGGTGAAACAATCCAGGGTGGGACTGTACAGTTAATGTTTGGGTCCTGGGTAGTGTTGTCAGTCAGTGACCCAGGGATGCAGGTACACAGTTCTTGTAAGTAGTGTCACAGGTAGACAGGCTGGTGAAGCAGGTATTTGGGATGGTTACCTTCATTGGGCAGAGCATTGAGAGTAGAAGTTGGGATGTCATGTTGTGGCTGTACAGGACATTGGTGAGGCCACCATAAAAGCATTGTTGATCAGTAAGAATTACTCATCTGGTTCACTTATGTCCTTTAGCGAAGAACATCTGACATTCTAACCTGGTCTGGCCTGCACGTGACACCAGACCCACAGCAATATGGCTGACACTGTGCTATACTCTGGGTAATTAGTGGGGCAAAGAATGTTGGTCCAATCAGTGACCCCCACATCCCATGAATGAATAAATAAAAGTACATGTATCCCTCCCTACCTCTGCAAATACCTCCAGCTGCAGCAATCCGTACTGGCTTTGTAACACCGTTCAGGCCCTGACCACTCTCTGTAACACTCTCACCACCTCCAGCACCTTCACCTCTCCCTGTTCCTTTTGTGACATAAAACCTTGACAATTATTCCCTCTTCCATCTGACCTTCTCCTACGAGCAGACCCTTTGCAATCCCTTTAAAACTTACTCCTAAAACATTCTCTCACTTCAGGATTTTAAGTACTTTTTGGTGATCCTCTAAGCCCGATAATCTAATATGATCCTTTTTACTTGAGTGTGGGACCGATGGAGATTTCTTGCTGAGGATTTGTCTGTTTCAATGGAACATCCTTTTGTTGAGTGTTTTACACAGCTCCTTAAAATGTTTTCCACTGTTCATTGACAGGCACATATTTCAGTCTGTTTAGCCTGTTTGTCTTGGTCAGTTCTCCTCTCAAACTCATGTTATTGGTTATTTGTGTTTCTAGTTGTAGCTTGTCCTTTCTGTGATTCACTTTAAAACTTTATATTTCTTTAAACTGCACTTTATCACAATTTCCCAGAGGATCTCTCCAGGTGACATTACTCATTCACTAAGTTTCATCACACAACGGTCGCTCTGAGATAGTTCCGTCCCTAGCCAGTTGCACAATTTATTATTCAAAGAAACACTGAAAACTAATTCTCTGAACTCCTCTTCCAATATCACTCTTTCCAGTGTGACTATCCCACATTATGAGAATATTGACTTTTCCCAAAATTATCACAATGTGTTTGTTAAAAATTCAAATGAGTTCCTGTGTAATGCAGTGATGAGCAATGAAATTTTCCTACTGCAAAAAATACGGAGGTATGGCATTGAGGGTGCGTTGGAGGTTTGGATTAGGAATTGGCTGGCTGGAAGAAGACAGAGGGTAGTAGTTGATGGCAAAGGTTCATCTTGGAGTGCCGTCACTAGCGGTGTTCCGCAACGATCTGTTTTGGGACCATTGCTGTTTGTCATTTTTATAAATGACCTGGAGGAGGGGTTAGAAGGTTGGGTGAGCAAGTTTGCGGATGATACGAAAGTCGGAGGAGTTGTTGATAGTGAGGAAGGATGTGGCAGGTTACAGCGGGATATAGATAAGCTGCAGAACTGGGCAGAAAGGTGGCAAATGGAGTTCAATGTAGCTAAGTGTGAGGTGATTCACTTTGGTAAGAGTAATAAAAAGATGGGGTACTGGGCTAACGGTCGGATACTTGGTAGTGTGGATGCGCAGAGGGATCTTGGTGTCCATGTACACAAATCTTTGAAAGTTGCCACCCAGGTAAATAGTGTGGTGAAGAAGGCATATGGCGTACTGGCTTTTATTGGTAGAGGAATTGAGTTCCGGAGTACTGAGGTCATGTTGCAGTTGTATAAGACTCTCCACACTACCATCTGGAGTATTGTGTGCAGTCTTGGTCGCCATACTATAGGAAGGATGTGGAGGCACTGGAACGGGTGCAGAGGAGGTTTACCAGGATGTTGCCTGGTATGGTAGAAAGATTGTATGAGGAAAGGCTGAGGCACTTGGGGTTGTTTTCATTGGAGAAAAGAAGGTTTAGGGGTGACTTGATAGAGGTGTATAAGATGATTAGGGGTTTAGATAGGGTCGACAGTGAGAATCTTTTTCCACGTATGGAGTCAGCTATTACAAGGGGGCATAGCTTTAAATTGAGGGGGGTAGGTATAGGACAGATGTTAGGGGTAGGTTCTTTACTCAGCGAGTGTGAGTTCATGGAATGCCCTGCCAGTAGCAGTGGTGGACTCTCCCTCATTATGGGCATTTAAGCGGGCATTGGATAGGCATATGGAGGATAGTGGGCTAGTGTAGGTTAGGTGGGCTTGGATCGGCGCAACATCGAGGGCCGAAGGGCCTGTACTGCGCTGTATTCTTCTATGTTCTATGTTCTATGAAATGCTGTTCGGTGGCTAAAACGGTTCTGCTGCTTGTGTCCTCGGCAAGTAGTAGCTAGAATTTACATTCAGACTGACTCTACTTCATAACCTGAGACCAAATGCTTTCTCTCTAATCCCTTTCTTATCCATTATTGTTCGTGTTACCCATTTTGCCTGAGTTTCCGCAAGGTTGTGATCCATTGAATATTTATGTCCACCTTTTGTTCACCCTGTAACCATATCTCTCTGGTGTCTAAACCGCTTTTATCTCAGTGTCACAAATCCATCTGCCTTATTGATAAGATTTCGTCCATTCAAAAAAAACATGATTTACTCTTTCCCACAATTTCCTGTCACAAACCTGTTCACTGATGTACAGTTTTAGTTAATCGCTGTCCCATCCAGTTCCTTTCTGATTGCCTTCAGTCACATCCCCATACTGTTCTGATGCTTCACCTTTTCTCTTTGGATTTGGAAAGTTCCTTTCACCTGGACCCTGTTCCTGCATCCTCTTTGTCAGTTTAAAGCCCTGTCCTTAAACCTACTGACATGATTGGCCATGACACTGGTCCCAGCACGGTTCCAGTGGGATCATCCTATTGGATTTGTTTATAAATCAGGTGGGGGATGTGGGTGTCTCTGGCTGACCAGCCTTTATTGCCCAGCCCTAGCTACCCTTGAGCTGAGTAGCTTGCTTGGCCATTTCAGAGGGCAATTGAGATGCAAACACTTTGCTGTGGGTATGTCGTGCAGACCACGTGAGGATGATCGGATCTCGTTGTCGAAAGGACAAGTGGGCGGCACGGTGGCTCAGTGATTAGCACTCCTGCCTCACAGCACCAGGGTCCCAGGTTCAATTCCAACATTATTGTGTGATCCTGAAGTCTTCCAGCACTCCAGTGATATCACTCAGTCTCTCTCCATGTGGTATCCCTCACTGTGTGGGTCTAATTGCTGCCTCTGTCAGTGTCTCTCGCTCTTGCAGCTGCTCCAGATCCTGAGCTAACAGAATTCTCTACTCCAGAGAGACGCAACAGCACAGGCCAGGGATGGAGTTTGGGATTTTCCAGATATCTGTGGGGCTCATTTCCATTCTCCTTGTGTAACCCTCACTGCATCAGTCTAATTTCCCATTCCATCTATCTCTCTGTCTCCTACAGATACTCAGGAAGTTCCTGACCTAATAGACTCCCCAATTGCTGGATGTCTCATCCATCACCCCATTGAAGATGATTGGTCAGCCAGAGAGACAAAGGGCAGGGAGATCTGAAGCCTTCAATAAATCCTGCAGTGAGGTAAGATCACTGAGTGCACAGAGCAGAGAGCAATGAGCGGGTTCCAAGCATCGGCTAACAAGACATGATATAGATACAGTGCTGGATGGGGAGCACAGTATAGGCACACCCCAGACTCAATCAGCACATCTACTTTAACCTATGTTGCACTGAGACAGCATCGGGAGATCATAGTTATCAATCCAGGCCTGCGCTGTCTTAGTGAGCATCAGGACAACAGAGGTTAAAATAGGCCTCCGACAAGAGGTTGGGAATGCTGCCTGGGATCTTTCTGTTCTGCGTTCTCCCTCCAACACTGTACTAAGACTCACTACTCTGCAACGCTATATCTGTGGCATAGCTTGTGCACCAGTGTCTTCAGTCATGTTTAACTCCTATAGCAGTAGTTGTCCCTGTAACCTGCTCCATTCCCGATTAGTCCCTCTAAATATTTGAGATGTCCTGCAATCCAGATTGCCATCCCTATCGCTGTAACTTGCTGCAGTGTCTACAACATGCCTTATTTCGGTACTGTAATCCTCTTTAACTGGATACAGAGTGATACAGCACGGAAACAGAACCTGTGGACCAATTCCTCAATGCTGCCCATGTTACCTAAACTGAACGAGTCTCATTTCCCTGCATTTGGCTCTTATCTCTTCAAACCTTCCCCTCTCAATGTATCTGCCCAAATGTCTTTTCCGTGCTGTACTTGTTCTTGTTTCTCCCATGTCGCCCTGGCAGTCCGTTCTGTCTGTGCACAATCCCCTGTGTATAATGTCCCCCCTCAGCTCCCTCTTTAAATCCTTGCTCTCTCACCTCCCGTTTATACCCTCTAGTTTTGGACTCACCTACCTTTGGATATTCACCATTCTTAGGCCCCGCATGGTTTTGTAAAACTTTATAAGGTCACCCCGTGGCCTCCTCTGCCCAAGGGAAATATTTAGGACAATGTTACAAATATACCTAATGTATGTAACAAAGTGCTGGCCAATGTTGGCAAATGTGCCAAATGCCGCTTTCCCCACCCTGTCCACCTGTTATGCCACCTCCAAGGAACAATGTAACTGCACCTCTTGCTCTCTCTCTCTGTCTCTCTCTGTTGGACAATACTGCCCAGAGCCCTTCCATTAACTGTATTCGTCCTCCATGGTTTGTCTTAACAAAATCCAACACCTGAATTAAACTCCTTCTTTCATTCCTTGGTCCATTGGCCCAGTTGGTCACGATCCCCTTTGATAACCGTATTTACTGCCCACGACACCATTCATTTGATCATCAACAAACGTTCGCACAATCACTCCTATATTTTCAACCAAATCGTTTATGTAGATGATGCACATCAGTGGACCCAGCCCTGATCCTTTCTTCAATAATGGAATAAAACCATATTCTTGTCATAGAGCCATGCAGCATGGAAACTGACCCTTCAGTTGAGACCCAACTTAATCTAAAACTAAACTCTTCCCAGCTATCTGAAGATGGCCCATTTCACTCTAACCCTTCCCTATTCACCTGTTTATCCAAATATCTTTTAAATGTTGTAATTGTACTCACATCTACTCCTTTCTCAGGAAGTTCATTCCACACTCAAACCACCCTCTGTGTAACAAATTGCCCCATATCTTTTTTTGAACATCTCTCTACTCTAACCTTAAAAATGTGACCCCTCCTCTTGAGACTCCTCCATTCTGGGGAAAAGGCAACTGCCATGAAATCGACCTATATGTCTCATTTTTTTCATAAACCTTTATAGCATCATGTCACAACCTCCAGGCTCCAGTGAAAAAAGACTCAGCCGATCCAGCCATTTTTCAGAACTCAAGCTTTCCATACCCAGCAATATCCTGGTAAATCTCTTCTGAACACCCTGCACCTTAATAATATCCTCCCAAAAACTGGGCGACCAGAACTGGACAGAGTATTGCAGAACAGGCCTCACAAATGTCTCTTTCCTCATTCGTGAAGAAGGGCTCATGCCCGAAACGTCGATTCTCCTGTTCCCTGGATGCTGCCTGACCTGCTGCGCTGTTCCAGCAACACATTTTCAGCTCTGATCTCCAGCATCTGCAGACCTCACTTTCTCCTCACAAATGTCTGTGCAATCTCAACATGACGTCCCAAATCCTATACTCAGTGGACTGAGCAATAGTCAGGCATGCCAAGCACTGTCTTATCCATCCTGTGATTGCAAGCTTCAAGAATGATGTACCTGAACCCGGAGGTCCCTCTGCTCTAAAACACTAACCGAAGCCTTAACATTAATTGTATAAGCTCTACCCTTGTTTGTTTTACAAAATACATTACCTCGTATTTATTCAGATTGAATTCCATCTCTAGTTTTTCAGCTCATTCACTCACTTCATCAAGATCCCTTTGTCATCTCAGAAAACCTCCTTCACTGTCCATGATGCCACCCTCCAGCCTGCCAGCCCATCACACATGGCTGTCAGTAATACACATACCTTTGCTCCACAATTTCTTCCCTAGCATCCCACAGTGTCCTGTGATACACTTAATCAGGTTCTGGGACTTGCCATAGCTTTGTGTTTTAAAACCTCCAGCACCACCTCTTCTATAACATGCACTCTTTTCAAGTCATAGAGATATACAGCATAGAAACAGACCCTTCGGTCCCCAACTCGTCCACGCTTACCAGAAGATCTAAATAAATCCATTCCCTTTTCCAGCATTTGGACCATATACGTCTACACCATTACTATTCAGATG
This sequence comes from Chiloscyllium plagiosum, assembly GCF_037043375.1. Lineage (NCBI taxonomy): Eukaryota > Metazoa > Chordata > Chondrichthyes > Orectolobiformes > Hemiscylliidae > Chiloscyllium > Chiloscyllium plagiosum. The sequence continues at coordinate 33,339,846 of NW_028270189.1, forward strand.
CCCATCCAGATACCTTTTAAATGTTGTAATTGTATCAGTCTCCATTACTTTCTCTCTCAGCTCATTCCATACACACATCACCATGTGTGTGAAGAAGCTGTCCCTTCAGTCCCTCTGTAAACCATTCACCTCTAACCTTAAACTTACGCCCTCTAGTTTTGGACTTGCCAACGTCTGGGAAAAGGCCTTGAATGCTTACCCTATCCATACCCCTCATGTTTAGTTCCTGGCTAATACGATCAAGATTAGTCTGGCCCCATTTTATAACTTGAACCTGTGGACCAGGCCTGTCCTTTTCCAAAGCTATTTTCAAACTATTAGAACTGTGGTCACTTTGGCAAAATGCTTTCCCACTCACATCTCAGTCCCTTTCCCTACCTTGTTTCCCAAGGAGAGGTCAGGTTTTGCCCCTTTCTCTTTTCAGGCCATTTACATATTGATTGGGAGTTTTCTGGAACACAATTACCAAATTCCTCCCTTAATCATTGAACACTGGCACTCCCAGTCTATGTTTGGAAAGTTCAAAAACCGTACCATAACAGCCCTATTATTATGGTTGATATTTAAGATGTCCCGATATATTTGTTCCTCAGTCTGTCACAGATTATTCGGGGTCAGCAATCCGATCATGTCAAAGTAATGACCCATTCTTATTTCTCTGTTCCACTGACATAGCTTCAGTGGGCTATCCCACAGGAATATCTTCTCTAAGTACTGCTGTGATGATACATGCAATCAAAACCCACCACCACCCGTCCTCTCTTGCCTCCCCTTCCTGTAGCATCTCTACCTTCAAACAATGAACTGCCAGTCCTGCCCCTCCCTCAGCTGTGTTTCTGTAATCACTATAATATCCCAGTCCCATGTTCCAATCCATGCCTTTAGTTCATCTTCCTTAGCTGTCTGGCCCCTTACATTGAAATAAATGCACTTTAATCATCAGTTTTCCCCCATTCCCTCTTATGTTCTTGCCTGCCTTGTCTGCTGAAATTGCTGTCTTTAACTCGTGTAACAACCTCAATCTTCTTTCTGGCCTTACGTTTATCCAAAACCCTGCCAGACTAGTTTATATCCTCTCAAGCAGCTCTAGCAATTCACCCCGCCAGGATATGGGTCCCTCTCCTGCTCCCAGTTGAGGTGCCTTTCCCACCCTGTCTCCCTGTGCTGACACCTACAGGGATCTATGGACTTGTCCACCAAAGTCCCTGTATTCCTCAGTACTCCACAAGGACCTACCGTTCATTATGTCTGTACTTCGCTTATCGTACCTCCCACAGAGTATTACCTCGCCTCGATCAGAACTAAACTCTGTCGATCGGATGATAATCTAAACATCGGACTGCAGACGGAGACCGTCCTCCTCACTGTGGATAACACCCTCACCTTTCATTTCATCTGCAAATCTACTAATGATACCTTCTGCTTTCACATCCGAGTTATTAATGGTCAATGGTTCCTGCACAGTTCCCTGTGGTACACCCGGTGGTGAAAGTATTCTATCCACCAATTCTGCATCCAATTTGCCAACTTGCCTTGGAACCCAGTCCTTTTGGACCAGCCTTCCATGTTGGATCTTGTTTAAGGACTTATTCGAGTCCATGTAAACCACATCATCTGCACTGCCCTCATCAATATACTTAAGCACCATTTCAAAAAAACTGAACTGAATTCCTCAGACAGTATCTTCCTCTGCCAAATCCGTGATGACTAAACAGAGTTGATCCTTACCTTTGCAAGTGTCGATTCATCCTCACAGTTGTTTCCAATAATTTCCCTCCCCCTGCTGTCAGACTATCTGCTCTGTAATTACCTGGCCTACCCCTGCTGCCCTTCTTGAACAAAGGAACCACATTAACGATCCTCCAGTCATTCAGCACTTCACCTGTGTCCAGCAAAGTATTAAATATATCCACCAGGGCTCCAGCAATCTCTGGGGAATTAGCATGGGGTCAAAGAATGCTGGTCCAGGCAGTGACACCCACATCCCATGAATGAATAAATAAAAATATGTATGTCCCTCCCTACCTCTGCAAGCCCCTCCAGCTGCAGCAATTCATACTGGCTTTGTAACACCGTACAGACCCTGACCACTCTCTGTAACACTCTCACTACATCCAGCACCTTCACCTCTCCATATTCATATCGTGTCAATAAACTTTGACAATGATTCCCATTCCCATTGCCCTGCTCCTGCGAGCAGACCCATTGCAATCCCTTTAAAACTTACTCTAAAACGCTCTTTCACTTCAGGATTTTAAGTACTTTGTGGTGATCTTCTCAGCCTCATAATCAAATATGATCCATTTTGTCCTGAGTGAGGGACCGCTGGGAATTTCTTGCTGAGGTTTTGTCTGTTTCAGTGGAATGTCCTTTTGTTGAGTATTTTACACTGTTCCTTCAAATGTTTTCCACTGTTCACTTACAGACACATATTTCAGTCTGTTTAGCCTGTTTATCATGGTCAGTTCTCCTCTCCAACTCACGTAATTGGCTATTTTTGTTTCTAGTTGTAGCTTGTGCTTTCTGTGTTTCACTTTAAAACTTTAAATTTCTTTAAACTGCACTTTATCACAATTTCCCAGAGGATCTCTTCAGGTGGCATTACTCATTCACTAAGTTTTATCACACAACAGTCTCTCTCAGACAGTTACATCCCTCGCCAGTTGCACAATGTGTTATTCTAAGAAACACTTGAAAGAATTCTCTGAACTCCTCTTCCAATATCACTGTTGTCAGTGTGATTGTCCCAGACTTTGCGAATATTGACGTTTCACTAAATGTTCATCATGCTTTTATTAAAAATTCCAGTGAATTCCTATTTATTGCAGTGACGAGCCATGAAATGCTGATCGGTGGTCTAAAACTGTTCTGCTGCTTGTTTCCTTGGCAAGTAGTCGCCAGAATTTACATTCAGACTGACTCTACTTCATGATCTGATGCCAAATGCTTTCTCTGTAATGCCTTTCCTACCCATTATTGCTGGCGTCATCCATTTTGCCTGAGTTTGCACAAGGTGGTGAACCATTGAATATTTATGTCCCACCTGTTGTTCGCCCTGTAACCACATCTCTCTGGTGTCTAAATCTCTTTTATCTCTGTGTCACAAATCCATCTACCTTGTTGCAGAGACATTGTCCATTAATAAAAAACATAATTTACTCGTTCCCACAATTTCCTGTCACAAATGGATTTGCTGATCTACAGTTTTAGTTAAACTTTGTCCCATCCTGTTCCTTTCTGTTGACTTCGGTCACATTCCCCGTGCTGCTCTGATGGTTCACGTTTTCTCTTTGGACTTGGAAAGCTCCTTCCACCTGAAGCTTGTCCCTGCATCCTCTCTGTCAGGTTAAAGCTCTGTCCATAAATCTACCAACGTGATTGGCCAGGACATTGTTCCACTGGAACTGAGCTGGGACCAATCTGAATGGATTTTTTTAAAAAATCAGATATGGGATGCGGGTGTCTCTGGCTGACCAGCCTTTATTGCCCATCCCTTGCTGCCCTTGAGCTAAGCAGCTGGCTCGCCCATTTCACAGGGTAATTGAGAGACAAACACTTTGCTGTGGGTATGTCGTTCAGACCACATGAGAGTGAACTGTTGTCTTTCTCTGAAGGTCAAGTGTTTGGATTTTTATCAATACTTATTTATGGATTGTTAATTCCAATTTTTAAAACATATATTCATTTAAAATTCCTCATGGTTAGAAGTTAGAAAGAAGAAGTGGGGTGGTCACTTTGTTGGGACTGTATTGTAGACTGTTGTAGACCCAACAGATATCAGAGGAGCAGCTGTGTAGAGAGATTGCAGATAACTATAGGAATAATAGAGGAGTGCAGGCTGGATATTTTAATATTCCCTGTACTGACTGGGCCACATCGAGTATAAAAAGAACTGGACGGAGGGCAATTTTTCAAATGTGTCCAAGGAAGGTTCCTAAATCAATATGCAGAGGACCCTACTCTCCTCAGGCGGGTGCAACACTGGACCTCCCCTCAGAAAACGAGGTCGGGCAAGTGACTGAAGTGTCATTCAGAGAGCACTTTGGGTCCAGTGCCCACAACTGTCTTCGTTTTAACATAGTTATGGAAAAAAGATCAGCAGGTCCACAGATTGAAGAGGAAAACTGGAACAGGGCCAGGTTTGGGGCCATTCTGTAGGATCTGGCCAGCGTCAATGCCGTGAATTTAAAATTGCACACCGCCCAGTTATAATCCAACTCGCTTTGGAAGCGCTGGTGATCACTGTAACAGATGAAAGGCTTAAACTAAATTTGTTTGATATTATACTCCATGACACTGCCATCCTGTTGCTATAAATTCTGTACCTTAGGATTGTGCTCCACAACCACCTGATGAAGAAGCAGTGTTCTGACAGCTAGTGCTTTCAAATAAACCGGTTGGACTGGAACCGAGTGTTGGGTGATTTTTAACTTTGTCCACCCCCAGTCCGACACCGGCACCTCCACATTATGATTCTAATCGATCGGGTGAGTCTGTTTGAAGGAAAAGGAACAACTGGCAAATGGGAGGCTTTTCAAAGTGTGATCTCAAGAATCCAGGACCGGAATGCCCCATTGGGGTAAAGGGAAAAGCTGGCAGGGTTAGGGATCCTCGGTTGATGAGGGATAATAAGGCTCTGGTCTTGAAATGAAGACTGCATGCATTGGGTTTAAGATTTCCGTTTCTACATATTCTTAAAGACGCGATCAATCTGTGGAGACCCTACAATCCTCTCAGTCGCTGTAACACTCCTAATCTGCAGAAGTCATTCCAATACCTGTGACTCTTCCAGTCCAGTTCCTACAAGACCCACTATCTATATGATATCTTTTCATTGCCAGCACCCACCCTGTCAATGTTAGCTCCTCCAGGGTCTCCATCCATCTACTCATTCCCATAATCTTCTCCAGCTCTTACATGTGTAAACATCACGCTCCCCTACAACCCTTCCCACTCTGACCAAACTGGAGGATGTTACTAATGCTCCTTAATCTGTGAAACTGTCTCCAACCAAAATTGCTGTCTTTATCACTTGGAGAATCTGTCTGATTCCACACCCCCTTTATCTAAATAACCTGCAGAACCTAAGCCTTCCTGTGTCTATAAACATCTTCAGTCAAGACTACCCTCCATACGTCTAGTTGTTTTTCCAATCTGTACAACCCACTTTATCTCTGTACTCAGCTCCATTCACCTGAAACATTCCTGTCTGTGTAAAACACCCCATCCTAACAACATCCTTATCCCTGTAAACTGCTCCATTCCTCCCAACCTCCCCATCTCCATGAACTCCTGTAGGCCCGACAGCTCTCCACATTTATGTCACCTCCTGTGGCTCTGTGCTCCTCCCTCCCTGTGAAAACACCTCCAGTCCCCACAATTCTCGCAGTCTAGTCATCAGCTCCAGATCAGACCATTGCTGTCTCTGTTACCTCATACAACTTTAGCAACGTCTCCTATTTGTTTCACTTCATTCAGATCGCATCCTCTCCCGCTTCCCGAAACCTCTTGCTGCCACCATAACCCTTGCTATTAGAACATGGAATAGCACATTTCAGTACAAGCCCTTCAGCCCTCAATATTGTGCTGACCTATTATCATACTCTGAAGATGAAACGAACCTACATACCTTACATATTACTATCATTGATGTGCCTATCCAAGAGTTGCTTAGATGTCTGTAATGTGTCTGAATCTACTACCATGGCTGGCAGTCCATTCCAAGCACGCACCACACTCTGTGTAAATAACATACCAGTCCCTTCCATGCCGACAGAATATCCCAACCCAATCTAGTCCTACCTGCCAGCACCTGGCCCATATCCCTCTGATATCTAAGCTAAACCTTCCGCCAATTACCTTAAACTTATGTCCCCTTGTGATAGCCATTTCGCCATGGGAAGTAGTCTCTGGTTATCCACTCTATCTATGCCTCTCATTCCCTTGTACACCTCTATCAAGTCACTATTCTTCCTCCTCCGCTGTGATCAGAAAAGCCCTAGCTTCCACAACCTACCTTCTATGGGCATGCCATCCAGTCCAGGAAGCATCCTACTAAATCTCCTCTGCACTGTCTTTAAAGCTTCCACGTCCTCCCGATAATGAAGCGAACAGAACTGTTCACAACATTCGAAGTGTGGTCTAACTGGGGTTCTGTAGAGCTGCAGCAAAATCTGACATCTCTTAAATTCAATCCCCCTGCTAATGAAAGCCAACACACCATCCGTCGCCTTAACAGCCTGTAAACTTGGGTGGTAACCTGAGGGACACAGGATCCCTTTGTTCCTGCACGCTGCTAAGAATCCTGCCTTTAACCACGTAAAGGTTTTCTGTAGAATTCTCCAATCTAAAACTATCCCTATCTTTGTAAGTTCCTCCAGTCCCTACAATACTCATAAACTGCAAAACCTCCTCAAGTCCATGTACTCCTAATGTCTGCAAAATCCTCCCGTCCTGATGTCCCTCCATATCTCTGTAACCCCCACCATCCTCCAGTGCCCTTCTGGGGAACACTGCAGAGGAAGGAGGAGTTGGAGAATCTGGGCCATGTTACGAGGTATGAAGGGCTGCAGAACCTGGAGGATGGTACAAATGTCGGAAGGGACGTGGGACTTGCAGAAGGTCAGAGTTTCCGGGATTCATAGAACCTGCAGGATGGGACAGGGGATGGCTTGTGGAACCTGGAGAATATTATGATTTGAACCACAGGTAATTTTTGATTGGACCATTCAGCCGATCTTACAGTCATAGAGATGTACAGCATGGAAACAGACCCTTCATTCCAACCCAGCCATGCCGACAGGATACTCCAACCCAATCTAGTCCCGCCTGCCAGTACCTGCCCTATCTCCCTCCAAACCCTTGCTATTCATATATCCATCCAAATGCTTCTTAAATGTTGCAGTTGTACCATCTGTAAGATTGGCTGAAAGATCCAATCAAACATGACATGTGGTTCAAATCATAACATCCTCCAGTTTCCCCAACCCATTCATGGTCCCATCCTGCTGATCAGATATCCCAACCCAATGTAGTCCCACCTGCTAGCAACCGGCCCATCTCCCTCTAAACCCTTCCTATTCATATACCCATCCAGATGCCTTTTAACTGTTGCAGTTGTACTAGCCTCCACCACATCGTCTGGCAGCTCATTCCATATATATATATACTATCCTCTGCGTGAAAACGTTGCCCCTTTTTATCTTTTATATCTTTATACTCTCACCCTAAAGCTCGCCCTATAATTCTGGACTCGCACACCCCAGGAGAAAGACTTTGTCTATTTACCCTATCCATGCCCCTCTTGATTTTATAAACCTCTATAAGGTTACCCTCAGCCTCCGACTCTCCAAGAAAAACAACCATCACCTGTTCAAACTCTCCCTATAGCTCATCCCAGGCAACGTTGTTGTTAATCTTTTCGGGACCCTTTCAAGTTTCACAAAATCCTTCCGATTGGAAATAGAACAGAGTTGCATGCAGCATTCCAAAAGTGGCCTAACAACTGTCTTATACAGCCGCAACATGACCTCCCAACTCCTGTACTCAATACTCTGACTAATAAAGGAATGCATACCAAGCGCCTTCTTCACTATCCTAACTACCTGTGACTCTACTGTCAAGGAACTCCGTGTTTCATTTGAAAATTTGCATAGACATGTAGAGTGGCCCGAGGTCTTCTGGGTAATGCCAGTTCAGTCTAAGCTGGTAGGCAGAGCCAGTGAAGTATTTGCAGCGCTGTCTGATGAATGGTCGAGAGATAATGCACATGTCAAACAGGATATTTTAAGTGCTTATGGATTGCTTATGAAAGGGAAGCCACTACAATTCCCTTTACTGTACCATCGCTATCTGTCAAAGCTCCTTCAGGTCTATATCCTCCGAATTGTTGAAACCTGCTGTCACCATTGCAACTCCCATTATTTCCGAACATTGTTGAGTCTCGAAAAGCTTCCCTCTCAGGTTAATCTCCTCCACTGCATACAACACTCCTCGCCTGTGTAATCTCTTCAATTCCTTCAGTTCCTATATACCTATGTGTTGGTGTGACTGCTTTGTGGCCATTGTATCCTCATATATATCTGCAGAAGAATCTGTTCACTGTAGCACATCCTATGCTCATAAGTGAATCTGGTCTCTCACAAGACTCTCTATCACTCTCTCCTCCAGTCTCTACAAGCTTCCCTATCCCTGTCGTATCTTGCAGCATGCACACCACTCACTCTCTCTGACATACCTTCCAGTGCATAAATTCATCTCTCCTTCTAACTGTATCCAGTCTACAACTTCATCCCTGCCCATACAACATCCTCCAGTCCATATACTCCTCTCTATTGTTGCAGCATTCTCCAGCTTATATCATCTTCCATGTGCTTGCAACATTCTCCAGTCCATTCTACCCACCCTTTCCCTGTAATATTCTCCAGTCCATACCATCCTCCCTATCACTGTGATATTCTCCAGATCCCACAACTGTTGTTAAATGAACGACATTCTGGAATCCTGTGAATGTTTCTCCGCCCTGATCAACATAGTCCATGTTACGATCCACAAACCTATACACATCCCTATCTCTGGAATCTAATCAAAAATGCTTTATCTCTCTAACAGAGGGGTGGCAGAATATTGACTGGATGAGAATGTGTTTACTGTAAGGAGGTTGGACGCAGTTGGATTGTTTTGCGAGAGTATCGGAGACTGAGGGGTGACCGGGTCCAGGTATATAGCATTAGGAGAGGCATGGATAGTGTGGATAGTCGGAATCCTCCTTCCAATGTAGAAATATCAAATACTAGGGCGCATCGGTTTAAGGTGAGAGTGAGAAGTTTTAAGTGAGATAAATGAGGCCAGTTGTCTTTACGGAGAGAGTAGAAGCTGCTCAGGAGGTGGGAGAGATGGCAACGAGAGCAAAGTTTTGAAGTGGCATTTAGACAGAAACATGAACAGGCAGCGAATAGAGGGATATCGCCCATGTGTAGGCAGATGGGATTAGTTTAGAATAGCATCATGGTCAGCAAAGCCATGGTGGGCCGAAGGGCCTATTACTCTGCTGTACTGTTCGATTTTCTAACTTAACGACATCTAACCTGTCAAAGCCCCTCCGAATCCTAGACGTTTCATTGAATTTCTCTCCCATTCTTCAAAACCCCAATAGGTTCAAGGTGAATATACTCCACCTCTTCTCATTGGGAAATCCTGCCATCTCCAGGATCAGCTGAGTGAACCTTCCCTGGCCTGCCTCCAACACAAGAATGTCTTTCCTTAGGGCACTCATACTGTTCATTATAATCTAGATGTTGTCTGACTTGTACCTTGCATCGTTTTAGCAAGACCTCCTTATTTTTAGACTCCATTCCCTCTGTAATAAATGCCAGCTTTTGATTTGCCTTCTCTATTACCTGCTGATTCTGTCAGCTACCTGTTTCAGATTGATTCACAAGGATTCCCAAAACCCTTTGTGCAGTCAGTCTGAAACCAAACAGTGTTAGCCTGACAGTAAGTCGGGAACGTGCTGGAATGTGTTATAAAGGATATGACAATAAATGATAACTGGATGCTTAGAAACAATGGGAGATATATGATTTTATAAAAGGGGAATATTTTTAAATCTGTTGGATTCGATATTTTGGTGTGACCTTAAATGGCAGAATAGATAAGGTTGAGGGAGGTTAGTTGCTGTAGAGGGATATTTGACATTTCAGAAGCATTTTGACAAGTTCCAACCATGGCTAAAGATTAGCTCGGGAGAGAATAGGGCCCCTGAAAGGTCAATGAGGCTGTCTGTGTGGAATCACTGCTGATGGGGGAGATACTCAACAAATATTTTGTGTTAGGCTTTACTGTGGAGAAAGACATGGAAGCTCGGGAACTTGGGAAAATACATAGTGATGTCTTGAAAAGAGAACGGGGGTGCTGGATGTCTTAAAATGCAAAAAGTTAAATAAAACATTGGGACATGATCAGGTGTATTCCAGCGCCTTGTGAGAAGCGAGGGAGAAAATTACATTGCCCCTCCCAGAGATATTTGTATCATCAACAGCCACTAAAGACCAGTGAGACTGATGCAGGGGTGGTAAATTGTTGGAGGAGATTCTGAGAGAAACGATCATCATGTTTTTGGAAAGGTACGGACAGATTAACGATCGTCAGCATGGCTTTGTGCATGGGAAAACCTGCTTCAAACCTGACTGTGGAGGTAGACAAGTGACCGATCAAAGCAGAGCAGTACACGATGTCCACATGAACTTTAGCAAGGCCTTTGACAAGGTTCTGCATGGCAGACTGGTTAGTAAGTTTAGATCACACATAACCAGGGAGCGCTCACCAACTGGATACAAAACAGGATTGACGGTAGGAGACAGAACATGATCATAGAGGGTTGCTGCTCAAACTGCACGACCGTGACCAACGGTGTGCCATGGGGTTCGGTGCTGGGTCACTGTTGTGCACCATTTATATAAACAGTGTGGTTGATAATACAGGAGTCATGGTTAGCAAGTTTGGGAGTGGGACTGGAATTGGTGATAAAGTGGACAGTGAAGAGGGTTATCGAAGATTGCAATGGGATCAAAAGTACTGCTGGGCCAGTGAGGTTAGGAATAACAGGTGGAGAAATACAAGATGTTGTATTGTGGTAAAGCAGACCAGGCTGGACTTGTACAGTTAATGTTCGGGCCCTGAGTAGTGTTGTCAATCAGTGACCCAGGGATGCAGGTATACAATTCTTTGAAAGTAGCGTCATGGGTAAACAGGCTGGTGAAGCAGGCGTTTGGGATGTTTTCCCTTCATTGGGCAGAGCATTGAGATTAGGAGTTGGGATGTCATGGTGTATCTGTACAGGACATGAGTGAGGCCACTCTATAAGCATTGTTGATTATCTGGAAAAAATCAACTTGTTCACGTATGTCCATTAGAGAGGGACATCTGACATTCTTAGCTGGTCTGGCTCACATGTGACTCCAGTCCCACAGCAATATGGCTGACGCTGAGCTGCCCTCTGGGTAATTAGCAGTGGGGTCAAAGAACGTTGTTCCAGGCAGTGACACCCACATCCCATGAATGAATAAATAAAAATACATATGTCCCTCTCTACCTCTGCAAACCCCTCCAGCTGCAGCAATCCGTCCTGGCTTTGTAACACCCTGACCACTCTCTGTAACACTCTCATCACCTCCAGCACCTTCACCTCTCCCTGTTCCTATCATGTCAATGAACTCTGACCGTGGCTCCCCTTCCCACAGCCCTCCTCCTGCGAGCAGACCCATTGCAATGCATTAACATTTACTCCTAAAACACACACTCATTTCAGGATTTTAAGTATTCTTTGGTGATCTTCTCAGCCTCATGACCTTGTATGATTCCTTTTGTCCTGAGTGAGGGATCAGTGGGAATTTCTTGCTGAGGTTTTTACTGTTTCAATTGAATGTCCTTTTGTTGAGTATTTTGCATTGTCCCTTCAAATGTTTTCCACTGTTCATTTACAGGCACATATTTCAGACTGTTTAGCCTGTTTATCTTGGTCAGTTCTCTCAAACTCATGTAATTGGCTATTTTTGATTCTAGTTGTAGCTTGTCCTTTCTGTGATTCACTTTAAAACTTTATATTTCTTTAAACTGCACTTTATCACAATTTCCCGAAGGATCTCTCCAGGTGACATTACTCATTCACTAAGTTTCATTACACGGTCCCTCTGCAATAGTTATGTCCCTTAACAGTTGCACAATGTGTTTTTCAAAGAAACACTGAAAAAAAAATTAACCGAACTCCTCTTCCAATATCAATGTTGTCCGTGTGATTGTCCCAGATTATACAAATATTGAAGTTTTCCAAAATTATCACAATGCCTTTGTTAAAAAATTCCAATGAGTTCCTGTGTAATGCAGTGATGAGCAATGGAATGCTGTTCGGTTGCTAAAACTGTTCTGCTGCTTGTGTCCTTGGCAAGTAGTCGCCAGAATTTATATTCAGACTGACTCTACTTCATGATCTAAGACCAAATGCTTTCTCTGTAATGCCTTTCTTAGTATTACCCATTTTGCCTGAGTTTCTGCAAGGTTGCGATCCATTGAATATTTATGTCCACCTTTTGTTCATCCTGTAACCATATCTCTCTGGTGTCTAAACCTCTTTTATCTCAGTGTCACAAATCCATCTGCCTTATTGATAAGACTTGGTCCATTCAAAATAAAACATAATTTACTCTTTCCCACAATTTCCTGTCACAAACCTATTCACTAATGTACAGTTTTAGTTAATCGCTGTCCCATCCAGTTCCTTTCTGATTGCCTTCAGCCACATCCCCATACTGTTCCGATGCTTCACCTTTTCTCTTTGGATTTGGAAAGCTCCTTTCACCTGGACCTGTCCCTGCATCCTCTCTATCAGTTTAAAGCCCTGTCCATAAACCTACAGACATGATTGGCCAGGACACTGGTCCCAGCACGGTTCCATTGGGACCATCCTATTGGATGTTTTTATAAATCAGGTGGGGGATGTGGGTGTCTCTGGCTGACCAGCCTCTCTTGCCCATCCCTAGCTGCCCATGAACTGAGCAGCTTGCTCGGCCATTTCAGAGGGCAATTAAGAGGCAAACACTTTGCTGTGGGTATGTCGTGCAAACCACGTGGTGATCAGATCTCGTTGTTGAAAGGACAAGTGGGCGTCACGGTGGCTCAGTGATTAGCACTCCTGCCTCACAGCACCAGGGTCCCAGTTTCGATTCCAGCCGCGGGCGACTGTGTGGAGTTTGCAAATTCTCCCCGTGTCTGCGTGAATTACCTCTGGATGCTCCGGTTTCCTCCCACAGTCCAAAGACGTGCAGGTCAGGCGAATTGGCCATGCTAAATTGCCCATAATGTTAGGTGTATTAGGTCGAGGGAGATGGGTCTGAGTGGGTTACTCTTCGGAGGGATGGCGTGGACTGGTTGGGTCGAAAGATCTGTTTCCACTCTGTATGGAATCTAATCTAAGGGATTGGGATATTTGTACATCAGCAATGGTATCATATTTGTTTATGGATTGTTAATTGCTATTTTTAAAATTATTGATTTTAAATTACACCATATCTTATGGGAATCAAACCTCCCTCCCCTGAACATTAGCTGAGGTTTTGGACAAATGCCCTAACAATAATGTTACTAGGCCATCACTTCATCTGCTCACTGGTTGCTCATCCCTGAGCACTGATACATGAAGCTAAACACATTCTTCCAACATGACTGTGTGATCCTGAAGTCTTCCAGCACTCTGGTGATATCACTCAGTCTCTCTCCATGTGGTATCCCTCACTGTGTGGGTCTAATTGCTGCCTCTGTCAGCGTCTCTCACTCTTCAAGTTACTCCAGCTCCTGAGCTAACAGAATTCTCTACTCCAGAGAGATGCAACAGCACAGGCCAGGGATGGAGTTTGGGATTTTCCAGATATCTGTGGGGCTCATTTCCATTCTCCTTGTGTAACCCTCACTGCATCAGTCTAATTTCCCATTCTGTCTACCTCTCTGTCTCCTGTAGATACTCAGGAAGTTGCTGATTCAATAGACTTCCCAACTGCTGTGTGTCTCATCCATCACCTCATTGAAGATGGTTGGTCAGCCAGAGAGACAAAGGGAAGAGGGATCTGGAGCCTTCAATAAATCCTGCAGTGAGGTAAGATCACTCACAGTGCACAGAGCAGAAAGCAATGAGAGGGCTCCAAACTTTGGCCATCAAGATATGACATAGATACAGTGCTGGATGGGGAGCACAGTATAGACACACCCCATGCTCAATCACCACATCTACTTTAACTTATGTTGCACTGAAACAGCATCGGGAGATCATAGTTATCAATCCAGGCCTGTGCTGTCTTAGTGAGCATCAGTACAACAGAGGGGTGAGTAGGCCTCTGACGAGAGGTTGGGAATGCTGCCTGGGATCTTTCTGTTCTGTGTTCTCCGTCCAACACTGTACTAAGATTCATTACTCTGCAACACTGTATCTGTGGCATGGCTTGTGCACCAGTGTCTTCAGTCATTTTTAACTCCTATGACAGTAATTGTCCCTGTAACTTGCTCCATTCCCGATAGTCCCTCCACATAGTCGGAATGTACTGCATTCCAGACTACCTCCCTATTGCTGTGACTTGCTTCAGTGTCTATAACATGCCTTATTTCGGTACTGTAATCCTCTTTAGCTTGATACAGAGTGATACAGAACGGAAACAGAACCTGCCCATGTGACCTAAACTGAACGAGTTTCATTTGCCTGCGTTTGGCCCTTATCTCTTCAAACCTTCTCCTCTTACTATACCTCCCCAAATGTCTTTTCCATGCTGCATTTGTTCTTGTTTCTCCCATGTGCCTGAGGCAGTCTGTTCTGTCTGTGCACCATCCTCTGTGGATATTGTTCCCCCTCATCTCCCTCTTTAAATCCTTGCTCTCTCACCTCCTGTTTATACCCTCTAGTTTTGGACTCACCTACCCTTGGTTATTCACTATTCTTAGGGTCACCCCGTGGCCTCCTCTGCCCAAGGGAAATATTTAGGACAATGTTACAAATAACTCTAATGTATGTAACAAAGTGCTGGCCAATGTTGGCAAATGTGCCAAATGCCGCTTTCCCCGCCCTGTCCACCTGTGATGCCACTTCCAAGGAACAATGTAACTTGTACCCCCTGGTCAAAACACATCAATTTATTTCTCAGTCATTTTGTTGTTTCAAACTGTTAATTGTTTTCATTGGAATTGCTTCTCCACATCATATGACTACTGGAAAAGTAGAATTTTTTTTAATCTTAAATTTTACTCAAGATTTGTTAGAACATATATATGTATGCTGTCTAGATCTCTGATTCTCCGATTACAAACTTATTAGAAACCAGTAATTTTTTTGTTTTAAAGTAAAAAAAATTGGTAATCCCAGTTATTTGCTGAAATAAAAAGCCACAAGCTTTCACAGTTTAGAACGTAAGAGTCAACCAGGCAAAGTCAAAATAGTATCAGTCCTAAACTCCAGTTACGTATCGGAGTTAGGATGTTAGGTGGAGGTTGTACAGGACATTGGTGAGGCTTTTCCTGGAAAACTGTATTCAGTTCTGGTCGCCCATTTATAGGAAGGGTTATTGAGCTGGAGAGGGTTCAGAAGTGATTTATCTGGAAGGTGTGAATTATAAAGAAAAGCTGGATAGGCTGGGACTTATTTCGCTGGAACAGAGGAGGTTGAGAAGTGACCTGATGGAAGTTTGTAAAATAATCAGAGGTATAGATAGAGTTGATGGTGGTTGTCTTTCCATAAAATGGGGAATTTTAAGACACAGGGGCATATTTTTAAGGTGAGAAGAGGGAAAGTTTGAAAAGACATGAACCAATGTTCACCTGTGGAATGAACTTCCTGAGAAAGTTGTGGATGAGGGCATAACTATGACGTTTAAAAGACATTTGGATAAATACATGAATAGGAAATGTTTGGAGGAACTTAGACCCGGATCAGGCAGTGGGACTAGCTTAGTTCAGGATTCTGTTCGGCATCGACTGGTTGGACCGAAGGGTCTGTTTCCGTGCTGTATGACTCTATGACTCTATTTAGGATTACCTTGAGTTAAACAGGAAGTAACAAGCAAATTATGGATGAATACGATTTTTAAAAAAGCTTTACAAATTGGCTGTTTATTACAGTGTGCCACACATCTTTCAATTGTCTTTCCCACAAGGAATAGGCGGCACGGTGGCACAGTGGTTAGCACTGCTGCCTCACAGCGCCAGAGACCCGGGTTCAATTCCCGACTCAGGCGACTGACTGTGTGGAGTTTGCACATTCTCCCCGTGTCTGCGTGGGTTTCCTCCGGGTGCTCCGGTTTCCTCCCACAGTCCAAAGATGTGCACATCAGGTGAATTGGTCATGCTAAATTGCCCGTAGTGTTAGGTAAGGGGTAAATGTAGGGGTATGGCTGGGTTACGCTTCGGCGGGTCGGTGTGGACTTGTTGGACCGAAGGGCCTGTTTCCACACTGTAAAGTAATCTAATCTAATCTAATCGAATTTGAACTCATCTCTTTCTGGGAGGTAGTCTAATCCACAGTCAACTGCAACATTACTCCATATAGCATGGTCTTCATCCAGCAAATGACAGATGTCTTTAGAACCTGCTCAACTTGATTTGCATGGTGGAGATCCATCACTGTTATCTTTAAGAATGAGAAGCAGCTGTGGTTACTTATTATTTTTGCTTATAGTCAATTTCTGGATCTCTCTCTCTCTCTCTGTTCGACAACCCTGGCCAGAGACCTTCCATTAACTGTGTTAGTCCTCCATGGTTTGTCTTAACAAAATCCAACAGCTGAATTAAACTCCATCTTTCATTCCTTGGCCCACTGGCCCAGTTGGTCACGATCCCCTTTGATAACCGTATTTACTGCCCACGACACCATTAATTTGATCATCAACAAACTTTCGCACAATCACTCCTATATTTTCAACCAAATTGTTTATGTAGATGATGCACATCAGTGGGCCCAGCCCTGATCCTTTCCTCAATAATGGAATAAAACCATATTCTTGTCATAGAGCCATACAGCATGTAAACTGACCCTTCAGTTGATACCCACTATAATCTAAAACTAAACTCTTCCCAGCTGCCTGTTGCTGGCCCATATCACTCCAACCCTTCCCTCTTCACCTGTTTATCCAAATATCTTTTAAATGTTGTTATTGTACCCACATCAACCCCTTTCTCAGGAATTTCATTCCACACTCAAACCACCCTCTATGTAGCAAATTGCCCCGTATCTTTTTTTTGAACATTTCTTTCCTCTAACCTTAAAAATGTGGCCCCTCCTCTTGAGACTCCCCAATCCTGAGGAAAAGGCAACTACCATTAAATCGATCTATATACTTTTTTCCCCCATAAACCTTTATAGCATCATGTCTCAACCTCCAGGCTCCAGTGAAAAAAGACTCAGCCTATCCAGCCATTTTTCAGAACTCAAGCCTTCCATACCCAGCAATATCCTGGTAAATCTCTTCTGAACGCCCTGCACCTTAATAATATCCTCCCAAAAACTGGGCGACCAGAACTGGACAGAGTATTGCAGAACAGGCCTCACAAATGTCTGTGCAATCTCAACATGACGTCCCAAATCCTCCACTCAATGGACTGAGCAATAGTCAGGCATGCAAAGCACTGTCTTATCCATCCTGTGATGCAAGCTTCAAGAATGATATACCTGAACCCGGAGGTCCCTCTGCACTAAAACACTAACCGAATCCTTAACATTAATTGTATAAGCTCTACCCTTGTTTGTTTTACAAAATGCATTACTTCGTATTTATTCAGATTAAATTCCATCTCTAGTTTTTCAGCCCATTCACTCCCTTCATCAAGATCCCTTTGTAATCTCAGAAAACCTCCTTCATTGTCCATGATGCCACCCTCCAGCCTGCCAGCCCATCACACATGGCTGTCAGTAGTACGCATACCTTTGCTAGGGGCTCCACAATTTCTTCCCAAACATCCCACAGTGTCCTGTGATACACTTAATCAGGTTCTGGGACTTGCCATAGCTTTGAGTTTTAAAACCTCCAGCACCACCTCTTTTATAACATGCGCTGTTTTTTTTTTCAAGTCATAGAGATATAAAGCATAGAAACAGACCCTTCGGTCCAAACTCGTCCAGGCTCACCAGAAGATCTAATTAAATCCATTCCCTTTTCCAGCATTTGGCCCATATACGTCTACACCCTTTTAGATTAGATTATTTACAGATTAGATTAGATTACATACAGTGTGGAAACAGGCCCTTCGGCCCAACAAGTCCACACCGACCCGCCGAAGCGTAACCCACCCGTTCCCGTGCATTTACCCCTTTACCTAACACTACGGGCAATTTAGCATGGCCAATTCACCTGACTTGCACATCTTTGGACTGTGGGAGGAAACCGGAGCACCCGGAGGAAACCCACGCAGACACGGGGAGAACGTGCAAACTTCACACAGTCAGTCGCCTGAGGTGGGAAATGAACCCGGATTTCTGGCGCTGAGGCAGCAGTGCTAACCACTGTGCCACCGTGCCGCCCACCCTTACTATTCAGATGCCCATCCGGATACCTTTTAAATGTTGTAATTGTATCAGTCTCCATTACCTTCTCTCTCAGCTCATTCCATACACACATCACCATGTGTGTGAAGAAGCTGTCCCTTCAGTCTCTCTGTAAACCATTCACCTCTAACCTTAAACCTATGCCCTCTAGTTTTGGAATCCCCATCTTCTGGGAAAAGGCCTTGAATGCTTACTCTATCCATACCGCTCATGTTTATATAAACCTCTGTCAGGTCATCCCTCAGTCTCCGATTCTCCAGTAACAGTAACCCCAGCTTATTCAGCAACAACCAGACAATATCTTGTTAATCTTTTCTGAGCCCTTTCAAGTTTCACAACATCCTTCCTGTAGCAGAGAGACTGGATTTGCAGAGTACTCCAATTGTGGTCTAATGTATTACTCTTGTTCCCTGAGTTCCCCAGTCTTTCTCCACAGTAAGTTCTGGAGTGAAAAAATTGTTTAGGATCTTAGCAAATATCCTGCAGTTCCACACATCGATGGCCTCATTGATCTTTAATGGACACTATTTTGTCCTGAGTTACTTATGCACTCTTAATATACTGATACAATCACTTTTGGATTCCCCTTTCCTTCTCCTTTCCTGTTTTCTACTCAAAGTGTATTCCTACAGCCCCTGTATATCCTCAGGGATTCCCTTGATGCAGCTGGCTATACCTGACATGTGCCCCCTTTTCCTTGACCAGACCCTCAATAGACAGCCAGTGTTTCTGAATGCTGTCAGCATTGAGCTGCGCACAAACAGGAAAATGCTGGCGCTGATCGATCAGTTTATCTCACTTTTAAAATATTCTCACTTGCCAAACTACCCTTTTCCTGTAAATAATTCCCTTCCCCAATCCCATTTTACGATCAAGATTGGTCTGGCCCCATTTTATAACTTGCATTTGTGGACCAGACCTGTCCTTTTCCAAAGCTATTTTCAAACTACTAGAACTGTGGTCACTTTGGCAAAATGCTTTCCCACTCACATCTCAGTCCCTTTCCCTACCTTGATTCCCAAGTGGAGGTCAGGTTTTGCCCCTTTCTCTTTTCAGGCAATTTACATATTGATTGGGAGTTTTCTGGAACACAATTACCAAATTCCTCCCTTGCAAACACTGAACACTGGCACTCCCATTCTAGGTTTGGAAAGTTCACAAACCCTACTATAACAACCTTATTATTATGGTTGATATTTAAGATGTCCCGACATATTTGTTCCTCAGTCCGCCACAGATTATTCGGGGTCAGCTGTCCGATCGTATGAAAGTGATGACCCATTCTTATTTCTCAGTTCCACTAACATAGCTTCAGTGGACGATCCCACAGGAATATCCTCTCTAAGTACTGCTGTGATGATTCATGCAATCAAAACCCACCACCACACGTCCTCTCTTGCCTCCCCTTCCTGTAGCATCTCTACCTTGAAACAATGAGCTGCCAGTCCTGTCCCTCCCTCAGCTGTGTTTCTGTAATAGCTATAATATCCCAGTCCCATGTTCCAATCCATGCCTTGAGTTCATCTTCCTTAGCTGTCTGGCCCTTGGATTGAAATAAATGCACTTTAATCATCAGTTTTCCCCCATTCCCTGCTATGTTCTTGCCTGCCTTGTCTGCTGAAATTGCTGTTTTTAACTCGTGTACCAGCCTACGTTTATTTCAGGTCCAACACCCTGCCAGACTCGGTTATATCCTCTCAAGCAACTCTAGCAATTCACCCCACCAGGATATGGGTCCCTCTCCCGCTCCCAGTTGAGGTGCCTTTCCCACCCTGTCTTCCTGTGCAGACACCTTCAGGGATCTATGGACTTGTCCACCAAGGTCCCTGTATTCCTCAGTACTCCGCAAGGTCCTACCATTCATTATGTCTGTCTTTCGTTTATCGTACCTCTCCCAGAGTATTACCTCATTTCAATCAGAACTAAACACTGATTAGATTATCATCCGATCGACATCGGGCTGCAGACGGAGACCATCCTCCTCACTGTGAAAAACACCCTCACCTTTCATGTTATCCGCTAACCGACTAATGATACCTTCTGCTTTCACATCCGAGTTATTACTGTTCAATGGTTCCTGCACAGATCCCTGTGGTACACCCGCTGGTGAAAGTATTCTATCCACCAATTTTACATCCAATTTGCCAACTTGCCTTGGAACCCAGTCCTTTGGACCAGCCTTCCATGTTGGATCTTGTTTAAGGACTTAGTCAAGTCCGTGTAAACCACATGATCTGCACAGCCCTCATCAATATACTTAAGCACCATTTCAAAAAAACTGAACTGAATTCCTCAGACAGTATCTCCCTCTGCCAAATCCGTGATGACTAAACCGAGTTGATCCTTACCTTTGCAAGTGTTGATTCATCCTCACAATTGTTTCCAATAATTTCCCTTCCCCTGCTGTCAGACTATCTGCTCTGTAATTATCTGGCCTACCCCTGCTGCCCTTCTTGAACAAAGGAACCACATTAGCGATCCTCCAGTCATTCAGCACTTCACCTGTGTCCAGCAAAGTATTAAATATATCCACCAGGGCCCCAGCAATCTCTGGGGAATTAGCATGGGGTCAAAGAATGCTGGTCTAGGCAGTGACACCCACATCCCATGAATGAATAAATAAAAATATGTATGTCCCTCCCTACCTCTGCAAACCCCTCCAACTGCAGCAATTCATACTGGCTTTGTTCAGGCCCTGACCACTGTCTGTAACACTCTCACCACCTCCAGCACCTTCACCTCTCCATGTTCGTATCGTGTCAATAAACTTTGACAATGATTCCTCTTCCCATTGCCCTCCTCCTGCAAGCAGACCCATTGCAATCCCTTTAAAACTTACTCTAAAACTCTCTCTCACTTCAGGATGTTAAGTACTTTGTGGTGATCGTCTCAGCCTCATAATCTAATATGATCCATTTTGTCCTGAGTGAGGGACCGGTGGGGATTTCTTGCTGAGGTTTGGTCTGTTTCAGTGGAATGTCCTTTTGTTGAGTATTTTACATAGCTCCTTCAAATATTTTCCACTGTTCATTTACAGGCACATATTTCAGTCTGTTTCGCCTCTTTACTTTGGTCACTTCTCCTCTCCAACTCATGTAATTGGCTGTTTTTGTTTCTAGTTGTAGCTTGTCCTTTCTGTGTTTCACTTTAAAACTTTATATTTCTTTAAACTGCACTTTATCGCAATTTCCCAGAGGATCTCTCCAGGTGACATTACTCATTCACTAAGTTTTATCACAACAGTCGCTCAGAGACAGTTACGTCCCTCGCCAGTTGCACAATGTGTTATTCTAAGAAACACTGAAAACTAATTCTCTGAACTCCTCTTCCAATATCACTGTTGTCAGTGTGATTGTCCCAGACTTTGTGAATATTGACCTTTCACTAAATGTTCACCATGCCTTTATTAAAAATTCCAAGGAATTCCTATTTATTGCAGTGACGAGCCATGAAATGCTGTTCGGTGGTTTAAAACTGTTCTGCTGCTTGTGTCCTTGGCAAGTATTAGCCAGAATTTACATTCAGACTGACTCTACTTCATGATCTGATGCCAAATGCTTTCTCTGTAATGCCTTTCTTACCCATTATTGTTAGCGTTGCCCATTTTGTCTGAGTTTCCACAAGGTTGTGAACCATTGAATATTTATGTTCCACTTTTTGTTCGCCCTGGAACCACATCTCCCTGGTGATAAATCCCTTTTATCTCTGTGTCACAAATCCATCTACCTTGTTGCAGAGACCTTGTCCATTAAAAAAAAACATAATTTACTCGTTCCCACAATTTCCTGTCACAAATGGATTTGCTGATCTACAGTTTTAGTTAAACTTTGTCCCATCCTGTTCCTTTCTGTTGTCTTCAGTCACATTTCCATGCTGCTCTGATGCTTCACGTTTTCTCTTTGGATTTGGAAAGCTCCTTTTATCTGAAGCCTGTCCCTGCATCCTCTCTGTCAGTTTAAAGCCCTGTCCATAAATCTACCAACATGATTGGCCAGCACACTGGTCCCAGCACAGTTCCAGTGGAACAATCTGAATGGATTTTTTTTAAAAATCATGTATGGGATGTGGGTGTCTCTGGCTGACTAGCCTTTATTGCCCATCCCTTGCTGCCCTTGAGCTAAGCAGCTGGCTCGCCCATTTCACAGAGTAATTGAGAGGCAAACACTTTGCTGTGGGTATGATGTGCAGACCACATGAGAGTGAACTGTTGTCTTTCTCTGGGCCGCCTAGAGTATAAAAATACCTGGACGGAGGGCAATTTTTCAAATGTGTCCAAGTAAGATTCCTAAATCAATATGCAGAGAGCCCTACTCTACTCAGGCAGGTGCAACACGAGGCCTTCCCTCAGAAAACAAGGTTGGGCAAGTGACTGAAGTGTCATTTGAAGAGCACTTTGGGTCCAGTGCCCACAACTGTCTTCGTTTTAACATAGTTATGGAGAAAGATTAGGAGGTCCACAGATTGAAGAGGAAAACTGTAACAGGGCCAGGTTTGGGGCCATTCTGCAGGCTCTGGCCAGCGTCAATGCTGTGAATATAAAATTGCACAATGCCCAGTTATTATCCAACTCGCTTTGGAAGCGCTCGTGATCACTGAAACAGATGAAAGGCTTAAACTAAATTTGTTTGATTTTATATTCCATGACACTGCCATCCTGTTGCTATAAATTCTGTACCTTAGGATTGTGCTCCACAACCACCTGATGAAGAAGCAGTGCTCTGACAGCTAGTGCTTTCAAATAAACCGGTTGGACTGGAACTGAATGTCGGGTGATTTTTAACTGTGTACATCCCAGTCCGACACCGGCACCTCCACATTATGATTCTAATCGATCGGGTGGGTCTGTTTGAAGGAAAAGGAACAACTGGCAAATGGGAGGCTTTTCAAAGTGTGATCTCAAGAATCCAGGGCCAGTATGGCCCCATTGGGATAAAAGGAAACACTGGCAGGGTTAGGGATCGTTGGCTGATGTGGGATAATAAGGCTCTGGTCTTGAAATGAAACTGCATGCATTGGGTTTAAGCTATCCGTATCTACGTTAAGTCTTCTATTCTTAAAGACACGATCAATCTGTGGAGACCCTACGATCCTCTCAGTCCCCGTAATACTCCTAATCTGCAGAAGTCATTCCAATACCTGTGACTCTTCCAGTCCAGCTCCTACAAGACCCACCATCTATGTGATATCTTTTCATTGCCAGCACCCACCCTGTCAATGTAAGCTCCTCCAACGTCTCCATCCATCTGCTCATTTCCATAATCTTCACCAGATCTTCCATGTGTAAAGATCACGCTCCCCTACAACCCTTCCCACTTTAACCAATCTGGAGGAAGTTACTAATGCTGCCTAATCTGTGAACTGTCTCCAACCAAAATTCATCACCTGGAAAATCTGTATGATTCCTCACCCTCCATGTCTAAATACACTGCAGAACCTAAGCCTTCCTGTTTCTATAAACATCTTCAGTCACGACTACCCTCCATACGTCTAGTTGTTTTTCCAATCTGTACAACCCACGTTTTCTCTGTAATCTGCTCCATTCAAATGAAACATCCCTGTCTGTGTAAAACACCCCATTCTACCAACATCCTTAGCCCTGTAAACTGATCCATTCCTCCCAACCTCCCCATCTCCATGAACACCGGTAGGCCCTATAGCTCTCCACATTTCTGTAACACCCTGTGGGTCTATGCTCCTCCCTCCCTGTGAAAGCACCTCCAGTCCCCAAACCCCTCCCAGTCTGGGTCATCTGCTCCAGATCAGACCATTGCTGTCTCTGTTACCCCAGACAACTTTAGCAACGCCTCCTATTTGTGTCACTTCATTCAGATCGCATCCTCTCCCGCTTCCCGAAACCTCTTGCTGCCATCATAACCCTTGCTATTTAGAAAATGGAATAGCACATTCCAGTACAAGCCCTTCCGCCCTCAATATTGTGCTGACCGTTTATCCTACTCTGAAGATGAAACAAACCTACATACCTTACATATTACTATCATTGATGTGCCTATCCAAGAGTTGCTTAGATGTCTGCAATGTGTCTGAATCTACTACCATGGCTGGCAGTCCATTCCAAGCACGCACCACACTCTGTGTAAATAACATACCAGTCCCTTCCATGCCGACAGAATATCCCAACCCAATCTAGTCCTACCTGCCAGCACCTGGCCCATATCCCTCTGATATCTAAGCTAAACCTTCCGCCAGTTACCTTAAACTTATGTCCCCTTGTGATAGCCATTTCGCCATGGGAAGTAGTCTCTGGTTATCCAGTCTATCTATGCCTCTTATTGCCTTGTACACCTCTATAATGTCACCATTCTTCCTCCTTCGCTCTGATCAGAAAAGCCCTAGCTTCCACAACCTACCTTCTATGGGCATGCCATCCAGTCCAGACAGCATCCTGCTAAATCTCCTCTGCACTGTCTTTAAAGCTTCCACATCCTTCCCATAATGAAGCGAACAGAACTGTTCACAATATTCGAAGTGTGGTCTAACTGGGGTTCTGTAGAGCTGCAGCAAAATCTCACATCTCTTAAACTCAATCCCCCTGCTACTGAAAGCCAACACACCATCCGCCTTCTTAACAGCCTGTCAACTTGCGTGGTAACGTGAAGGACACAGGATCCCTTTGTGCTTGCACGCTGCTAAGATTCCTGCCTTTAACCACGTAAAGGCTTTCTGCAGAATCCTCCAATCTAAAACTATCCCTATCTTTGTAAGTTCCTCCAGTCCCTACAACACTCATAAACTGTGAAACCTCCTCAAGTCCATATATTCCTAATGTCTGCAAAATTCTCCCGTCCTGATGTCCCTCCACATCTCTGTAACCCCCAAAATCCTCCAGTGCTCTTCTGGGGAACATTGCAGAGGAAGGAGGAGTTGGAGGGTCTGGGCCATGTTACGAGGTATGAAGGGCTGCAGAACCTGGAGGATGGGACAGGGGATGGCTTGTGGAACCTGGAGAATATTATGATTTGAACCACAGGTAATTTTTGTTTGGACCATTCAGCCGATCTTACAGTCATAGAGATGTACAGCATGGAAACAGACCCTTCATTCCAACCCAGCCATGCCGACAGGGTATTCCAACCCAATCTAGTCTCACCTGCCAGTACCTGGCCTATCTCCCTCCAAACCCTTTATACTCATATATCCATCCAAATGCTTCTTAAATGTTGCAATTGTACCATCTGTAAGATTGGCTGAAAGATCCAAACAAACATTACCTGTGGTTCAAACCATAACATCCTCCAGGTTCCACAACACATTCATGGTCCCATCCTGCAGATCAGATATCCCAACCCAATGTAGTCCCACCTGCCAGCACCCGGCCCATCTCCCTCTAAACCCTTCCTATTCATATACCCATCCAGATGCCTTTTAACTGTTGCAGTTGTACTAGCCTCCACCACTTCCTCTGGCAGCTCATTCCATTTACGTACTATCCTCTGCATGAAAAAGTTGCCCCTTTTTATCTTTTAAATCTTTATACTCTCACCTAAAGCTCGCCTTATAATTCTGGACTCGCGCACCCCAGGAGAAAGACTTTGTCAATTTTCCCTGTCCATGCCCCTCTTGATTTTATAAACCTCTATCAGGTCACCCTCAGCCTCCGACTCTCCAGGAAAAACAACCATCACCTGTTCAAAGTCTCCCTATAGCTCAACCCTGGCAACGTTGTTGTAAATCTTTTCTGGACCCTTTCAAGTTTCACAAAATCCTTCCGATCGGAAATAGAACAGAGTTGCATGCAGCATTCCAAAAGTGGCCTAACCACTGTCTTATACAGCCGCAACATGACCTCCCAACTCCTGTACTCAATACTCTGACTAATAAAGGAATGCATACCAAGCGCCTTCTTCGCTATCCTAACTACCTGTGACTCTACTGTCAAGGAACTCTGTGTTTCATTTGAAAGATTGCATAGACAGGTAGAGTGGCCCGAGGCCTTCTGGGTAATGCTAGTTCAGTCTAAGCTGGTAGGCAGAGCCACTGAAGTATTTGCAGCGCTGTCTGATGAATGGTCGAGAGATAATGCACATGTCAAACAGGCTATTTTAAGTGCTGATGGATTGCTCATGAAAGGGAAGCCACTACAATTCCCTTTACTGTACGATCGCTATCTGTCAAAGCTCCTTCAGGTCTATATCCTCTGCATTGTTGAAACCTGCTCTCACCATTATTTCCTAACATTGTTGTGTCTCTAAAAGCTTCCCTCTCAGGTTAATCTCCTCCACTGCATACAACACTTCTGGCCTGTGTAATCTCTTCAATTCTTTCAGATCCTACATACCTATGTGTTGGTGTGACTGCTTTGTGGCCATTGTATCCTCATTTATATCTGCAAAAGGCTGTGCTCACTGTTGCACATCCTATGCTCATAAGTGAATCTGGTCTCTCACAAGCCTCTCTACGACTCTCTCCTCCAGTCTCTACAAGCTTCTCTATCCCTGTCGTATCTTGCAGCATGCACACCACTCTCTCTCTCTGACGTACCTTCCAGTGCATAAATTCATCTCTCCTTCTAACTGTATCCAGTCTACACCTTCATCCCTGTCTGTGCAACATCCTCCAGTCTATATCCTCCTCTCTATTGCTGCAGCATTCTCCAGCTTATATCATCTTCCATGTGCTTGCAACATTCTCCAGTCCATACTACCCACCCTTTCCCTGTAATATTCTCCAGTCCATACCATCCTCCCTATCACTGTGATATTCTCCAGATCCAACAACCGTTGTTAAATGTACCACATCTTGGAATCCTGTGAATATTTCTACGCCCTGATCAACATAGTCCATGTAACGATCCACAACCCTATACACATCCCTATCCCTGGAATCTAATCAAAGACGCTTTATCTCTCTAACTTCCTCCAAACAATAAAATGTTTTCTCCTGCGAACATTCTGTAGCAACTGTAACCATGTTTAACCCTGCAACATTGTTGCGCCCCCAAACATCTCTCGCACTCTGTGACCTCTATCCATCCCTCAAAGGCCCTCTCTCAGTGACACGCGCCATGCATTTGCAACAAGGCAGATGGAATGACAGCATTAACTGAAGGGAACAGATATGATCGAACTGTTATTGTGGAGGTGTGGCTGCAGCATGACCATGACAGCAATGTGATTATTGAGGGGTTGTATGGATTTAGGCAGGGTCAGCATCAAACCAAACAAGGTCCTGTTTTGTTGTGAAGAAAGGATGCAGCCAATTTAATCTGGGAATCAAAATATAGAGTCATTTTGAATGGACAGCTTCCAAATAGCAAGGGGGATCTGGAAGATCAAATCACAATCCGTGCTCGTTGGTAAGTTGGATACAATATTTTCTTGGTGATTGTAGTCTGAGGCATGTAGAGTGGTCACTTTCTGATTGGATGTCTGTGGTCAATGATGTTTCACAAGGATCAGTGCTGCGATGTCTGTGTGTAATTTATATCTGTGATTCAGATGAAAAGGTCAGCAGTTTGAGTGGTAATTTTGCAGACGACATTTGGAAAGGCATGTAATGATTAGGGATAGTTAGGGGAATTGTGGATAGTGAGGAAGAGTGTTCAAGGTTGCAGCAGTGTGTCGATCAGCTGGAACGTTGTGCAGAGATGTGGCAAATTGAATTTCATTGGGACGGGTGTGAAGTGATGCATTTATGAAGTCAAATAGAAGAGAGAATTACACTAATTGACGAGTTGGAAACATTGATAAACAGAGAGACATTGGAATCAAATCCATAGCTCCCTAAAAATAACAACAAGACAGGATGTGGTGGTAGAGGGGGAGAATGGTATGCTAACATTTATTGGGCACAGTATTGAGTACAGTCGTTTGCATGTCATGTTGTGACTGAATGAAACTTCATTCGGCCATGTTTGGAAGGTTGCGTGTCGTTCTCATCGACATACCACACGAAGGATGTGGAGGTTTTGGGGAGGTTGCAACAGAGGGTTGGCAGAATATTGTCTGGATGAGAATGTGTTTACTGTAAGGAGGTTGGACGCAGTTGGATTGTTTTGCGTGAGTTTCGGAGACTGAGGGGTGACCTGGTACAGTTATATAGCATTAGGGGAGGCGTGAATAGTGCGGATACTTGGAATCCTCCTTCCAATGTAGAAATATCAAATACTAGGGCGCATCGGTTTAAGGTGAGAGTGAGAAGTTTTAAGTAAGAAGGATGAGGCCAGTTGTCTTTACCGAGAGGGTGGAAGCTTCCCAGGAGGTGGAAGAGGTGGCAACGAGAGCAAACATTTGAAGGGCATTTAGACAGAAACATGAACAGGCAGAGAATAGAGGGATATCGCCCATGTGCAGGCAGATGGGATTAGTTTAGAATAGCATCATGGTCAGCACAGCCATGGTGGACCGAAGGGACTATTACGTTGCTGTACTGTTCGATTTTCTAACTTAACGATATCGACCCTGTCAAAGTCCCTCAGAATCCTGGATGTTTCATTCAATTTCTCTCCCATTCTTCAAAACCCAATGGGTTTAAGGTCAATCTACTCCACCTCTTCTCATTGGAAAATCCCGCCATCTCCAGGATCAGCCGAGTGAACCTTCCAAGGCCTGGCTCTGTACAAGAATATATTTCCTTCGGGCACGCATACTGTTCATTATAATCTAGGTGTGGTCTGACTTGTACCTTGCATCGTTTTAGTAAGACCTCCCTATTTTTAGACTCCGTTCCCTTTGCAATAAATGGCAACATTTGATCTGCCTTCTCTGTGACCTGTTGATCCTGTAAGCTACCTGTTTCAGATAGATTCACAAGGATTCCCAAAACCCTTTGTGCAGTCAGTCTGAAACCAAACGGTGTTAGCCTGACAGTAAGTCGGGAACGTGCTGGAATGTGCTATAAAGAATATGACAATAAATGAGGGGAATATATTTAAATCTGTTGGTTTCTATATTTTGGTGTGGCCTTAAATGGCAGATAGATAAGGGTGGGGGAAGCTAGTTGCGGTAGAGGGATATTTGAAATTTCAGAAGCATTTTGACAAGTTTCAACAAGGGCTAAAAATTAGCTCGGGAGAGAATAGGGCCCCTGAAAGGTCAATGAGGCTGTCGGTGTGGAATCACTGCTGATGGGTGAGATACTGAAAACATATTTTGCGTTCGGATTTACTACGGAGAAAGACATGGAAGCTCGGGAACTTAGGAAAATACATAGTGATGTCTTGAAAAGAATTCACATTGGAGAAGAGGAGGTGCTGGATGTCTTAAAATGATAAAGGTTAGATAAAACCTTGGGACATGATCAGATGTATCCCAGCGCCTTGTGAGAAGCGAGGGAGAAAATTGCAGGGCCCCTACCTGAGATATTTGCATCATCAACCCATCAACAGCCACTACAGACCAGTGAGACTGATGCAGGAGTGGTAAGTTGTTGGAGGAGATTCTGAGGGAAACGATCATCATGCCTTTGGAAAGGGAAGGACAGATTAACGATCGTCAGCATGCCTTTGTGCACGGGAAATCATGCCTCAAATGTGAGTGTGGAGGTAGACAAGTGAGAGATCAAAGCAGAGCAGTACACGATGTCCACATGAACTTTATCAAGGCCTTTGACAAGGTTCTGCTCGCAGACAGGATAGTAAGTTTAGATCACACATAACCAGGGAGCGCTACACCAACTGGATACAAAACAGATTGACGGTAGGTGACAGAGCATGTTCATAGAGGGTTGCCGCTCAAACTGCAGGCCTGTGACCAACGATGTGCCATGGGGTTCGGTGCTGGGTCACTGTTGTGCATCATTTATATAAACAGTTTGGATGATAACACAGGAGTCATGGTTAGCAAGTTTGTGAGTGAGACTGAAATTGGTGATAATGTGGACAGTGAAGAGGGTTATCGAAGAGTACAATGGAATCAACTGTACTGCTAGGCCAGTGAGGTTAGGAATAGCAGGTGGAGAAATGCAAGATGTTGTATTGTGGTAAAGCAGACCAGGCTGGACTTGTACAATTAATGTTCGGGCCCTGGGTACTGTTGTCAATCAGTGACCCAGGGACACAGGTACACAGTTTTTTGAAAGTAGCGTCATGGGTAGACAGACTAGTGAAGCAGGCGCTTGGGATGGTTCCCCTTCATTGGGCAGAGCATTGAGAGTATGAGTTGGGTGTATCTGTACAGGACATTAGTGAGGCCTCTGTATAAGCATTGTTGATTATCTGGTAAAAAATCAACTTGTTCACGTATGTCCATACGGAGGGACAACTGGCATTCTTACATGGTCTGGCTTACATGTGACTCCAGTCCCACAGCAATATGGCTGACTCTGAGCTGCCTCTGGGCAATTAGCAGTGGGGTAATGCATGCTGGTCCATCCGGTGACATCCTCAGACCATGAATGAATCAATGAAAATACAGATGTCCATCCCTACCTCTGCAAACAGCTCTAGCTGCAGCAATTCGTACTGGCTTTGTAACATTGTTCAGGCCTTTGTCCCTCTCTGTAACACTCTCACAACCTCCAGCAGCTTCACCTTTCCCTGTTCCGATCATCTCATTAAACACTAGCAACGTTTCCTCTTCCTACTGCACTCCTCCTGCTCGGAGACTCCCTAGCGATCTCTTTAACCAATGCGTCCGCATTTCTAAACGTTGGCTTCTTCAGAATTGTTAGTTTTTTTTTCATCTCTTAATCAACTCTGGTAAGTCCTGGACCAAGATCGTCCAAAGTGGGGGAGGAGCATTGGGAAGGTGTTGAGCACTTCGAGACTTTCTGTGGGGAAAATGGGAATCCAGGAGAAAACAGCACAAGGAGTACGTGACCACACCAACGCCCCACCCACCCCATTCCCATGGTCACCTTCTGCAATAGAGTGTAACAGAATCTGTGGAAGGCCACATCGGTCTGTACAGCCAACTCCAGAACCCACCCCGACCCCCCCCCCCCACCCCCACCCAGAGTGGGAGAGAGTCAGCCTCGTCTGTGACCCACCGCCAAAGAGATGATGAGATAGGAAGGTTGAATCCCCTCACAATTATCCCAGTGCCTTTGTTACAAATTCAAACAATTCCCTGTTAATGCAATGTCTAATAATGTGATATCACTCAGTATCTCTCCATGTGGTATCCCTCGCTGTGTCAGTCTATTTGCTGCCTCTGTCAGCATTTCTCCCTCTTACAGATGGTCTGAGATCCTGAGTCAACAGAATTGTCCACTCCACAGAGACGCAGCAGCACGGGCAAGGGATGGAGGCTGGGATTTTCAAGATCTCTGCTGGACTCAGTGCCACTCTGCATAAGTTATCCCCATTGCATCAGTCTAATTTCCCATTCTGTCTATTTCTGTCTCATGCAGGTAATCAGGATCTTCCTAACTCCTGTCTCATCCATCGCCTCATTGAAGCTGGTTGGTCAGCCAGAGAGAGATGGAGAGGGAGATCTGGTGCCTTCAGTAAATCCTGCAGCCGGTAAGATCGCTCACAGTAAACAGTACAGGGTGGAGGTAGTTGACTTCTATATTCTGACCTGGAAGACCGGGCATAGATGCAGAGCTGGGCAAGGAACAGCAACATTCTAGGCTTCATTCCCACCATCTTGTGAGGGTCCTGCTTTCACCTCTGCTGTACTGGTCCTCAATGCGACAGCACAGGGGATCGCAGGCATCAATCCTGGCCCATGCTGTGTTAGTTATCTCTGTAATATTCTCAGTCCCGATAATCCTTCCTCTGTTGGAATCTCCTCTAGTCCACACAATTCTCTCTCTCTTTGTCCCTGACTCTGTCAGGTTCTCCAATCCCTAACACACTAATTCCAAAACTTCTCCAGTAAATACTAAATTCCTTCATCCCTGTAAACCCTGACAGTCCTGTCTATCCCTGTTAGCTCCTCCCACCAATACCACCCTCGATGTCAATGTATTTGTCTTTAACCTTTCCATCAGTCCCTACCTATGTAATCTTCTCCAGCTCCTACAACCCTTCCTTAGTTGTGAAAAGTTAGTAATCTCCTTATCCTTCTCCAATTCTTTGATCTTTATCTTGTTTAATTTCGCCCTCAGTCCCGGCACTATACCCCTCCCGACCACAGGAACCTCTTTCAGTTTGTGTAACCCTCCCCTTTTGTGTAACTGTCTCCAACCCAGTAACCTGGCATTCTCCATTGTCTTTCTATCTCTGTAGTCTCCAAAACCTAGAAACCGCCTTATATCTGTAAACGTCTTCTGTCACTACAACCTTCCATATCTCTGTTAGTATACACAATATTCTCCTAGATTAAACAGCTCTCTGTCTGTGCCTGTCAGGCTCCCTGCCTCTCGCTACATCCATCCCTATCCCTATCTCCAGAATCTAATCCAGCTCCCTCTATCTCTGTACGTTCCTCCAATCCCCAAACCCCTTTGTCCCACTGACATTCTTGACCAGATGTAACACTGTTTTACTCTAACATCCTCGAGTTCCTGTAAGTCTTGAGTCTCTGTAACCTCTACCAATCTGTTCAACCCCTCCCCCTCCACCGCCACTACTGAGGCATGACTCCCTGTATTCGCCATAAGGCAGATGGAATGACAGTGAACAGATATGATGGAACATTCTTTCTGGAGATTTAGCTGCAGAATGACCATCGATGGGAGGTGAATACTGAAGGATTGTTTGGATAGAGTCATAGAGTCAGAGAGATGTTCAGCATGGAAACCGACCCTTCTGTCCAACCATCCATGCTGAGCAGATATCCCAACCCAATCTAGTCCCAATCGGCAGACTAGGCAAAAAGCCAACAAGTTGTGAAGGAAGGATGAGGTTAATGCATTAATGAGACAGTCATGTGGATTTCAATATGAAAAGTGGAGCTGAGAATAACCAAGCAGCAGCAACTGTTAACAGGAATTCTTTTATAGGCACCAAACAGTGATGGGAATGTCAATATGGTTACAGTCAGGACACTGAATATACTTATGGCAAGGGCAGTTCAGTAACTGTGTCTGACAGTGGTCTCCGTGCCAACTGATGCAGCAACGAGACTGTTGGATTTAATTTGTTGGTGTGAAGAGAAATGGCAGGATTGTAAGGGTGTGGGAGGGGTGTAGCAGTATAGGGGATATGGTGCATTTGAATTATCAGAAGCCTTTATGCAAGCTTTAATAAGGGCTAAAGAGTAACTTGGGAGAGAATAGGGTACCTTTAAAGATCAATAAGGTCACCCATGTGTGGAACCAGAGCAGATGGGTGAGATATTAGACAAAACAGTCTTGTCAGTATTTACTGTGGCGAAAGATATGGAAGCTTGGGAACTTGGGGAAATAAATAGTGATGTCTTGGAAAGAATCCTCACCAGAGAACAGAAATTGCTGAAATCTTGAAACAAATAAAGGTAGATCAGTCTTCAGTAGCTCATTAGATCGATCCTAGGATATTGTGGGAAGCTCGGGAAGAGATTACAGAGTCTCTAACAGAGATATTTATATTATTAACAGACACAGTGAGATGTTGGAAGACTGGAAGTTGGCTAATGCTGTTCCATCATTTCTGGACTGCAGGGAAAAGCCAGGAAATTACAGCCCCGTGAGCCCAGTGATGGGGAAGTTGTTGGAGGAGATTTTGAGATAAAGGAGCTCCTTACACTTACAAAGGCAAGAGCTGATTCGAGATGGTCAGCAGGGCTTTGTGAGTGGAAAACCATGTTTCACAAACCGGATTGACTCTTCGAGGAGGTGGCCAAAGATAGATGAAGGCAGAGCAGTCAACGTTGTCCACATGGACTTTGGCATCTGGTCAAGAGGAAGAAGGGAGCTTACTTAAGGTTGAGGAAGCAAGGATCAGACAGGTCTCCAGAGAGTTACATTGGATGGCACTGTGCCTCAGTGGTTAGCACTGCTACCTCATAGCACCACGGACTCCATTTCGATTACAGCCTCAGGCGACTGTCTGTGGGGTGTTTGCGCATTCTCCCTGTGGATTTCCTCCAGGTGCTCCGGTTTCCCCCCCCCCCACAGCTCAAAAATGTGCCAATTCGGTGGCTCAGCCATGCTAAATTACCCATAGTGTTCAGGAATGTGTAGGTTTGGCGCATTAGTCAGGGCAAATGGAGAGTAATAGGGTGGGGGAATGGGGCTGGGTTGGATACTGTTTGGAGGGTTGATATGGAGTTGTTGGGTCAAACAGCCTGTTTCAACACAGTAGGGATTCTCTGAAGGTACCATGAAGGAACCGAGAGATATAATGAGGGCAACTAGAAGGAGGCATTAAAGAGCATTGTTGGGAAGGATTAAGGAAAACCGCGAGGCATTCTCAACTTATGCGAGGAACAAGAGCAAGGCCAGAGTGAGGATAGGGCCGGTCAGGGATAGTGGAAGGAACTTGTGTCTGGAGTCACAGGAGGGAGGGGAGGCCCTTAATGAATACTATGCCTCAGTATTCACTGCTGAGAGGGACCTTGTCGTTTGTGAGGACAGCGTGAAACAGGCTGATGTACGTGAACAGGTGGATGTTAAGAAGGAGGATGTGCTGAGAATTTTGTGAAAGATAAGGATAGATAAGTCGCTGAACCAGACTGGATGCGTCCAAAGTTACTACAGGAACCAAGGGAGTGGATTGCTGCGAACCTGGTGATGACCTTTGCAGTCTCACTGTCCACTAGAGTCGGACCAGATGATTGGAGGCAGGAAAATATTATTCCCTTGTTCAGGAAAGGGAATAGGGATAATCCTGGGAATTGCACACGTGTCAGTCTTATGTCTGTGGTGTGCAGATTATTGGAGAGGACTCTGGGAGACAGGATTTATTATTCCTTGGAAAACCATAGTTTGATTGGAGATAGTCAGCATGGTTTTGTAAGGGGCAGGTCATGCCTTACAAGTCTTATTGAATCTTTTGAGAATGTGACAAAACATCTTTATGGCTCATTCAGAAAGTATGGAGGCATGGGGTACAAGGAAACCTGTCTGTCTGGATACAGGATTACTGGCCCACAGAAGACAGAGGGTGATGATTGATGGAAAGCAATCATCCTGGAGCTCAGTGACCAGTGGTTTTCTGCAGGGAGAGGTTACAGGACCTCTGCTATTTGTGAGTTTATGAATGACTTGGATGTGTGATTGAAAGAGGGGTTAGTAAGTTTCCCGATGACACCAAGGTTGGTGGAGAGGTTGATAGTATGGAGGGCTGTTGTAGATTGCAACGGAACATTGACAGGATGCAGAGTTGGGCTGAGAAATGGCAGATGGAGTTCAATCTGGGAAAAGTGTGAAGTCATTCATTTTGAAGATTGAATTTGAATGCAGAATACAGAGTTAAAGGCAGGATCTTTGGCAGTCTGGAGGAACAGAGAGGGATCTTGGGTTCCAAGTCCCTAGATCCCTCAAAGTAGCCACCCAAACTGATTGACTTGTTAAAAGCAATATATTGTGTGGGATTTCATTAGTTTGGGGATTGAGTTTTAAAGCTGTGAGGTTATGCTGCAGCTCTATAGAGCCCTCGTTCGACAATACTTGGAATATTGTGTTCAGTTTTGGTCCCTTCATTGCAGGAAGGAAGTGGAAGCTTTAGAGAGGGGAAAGAGGAGATTTACCCGTGTGCTGCCTGTACTGGAGAGTATGTGTAATGATGAACGTTTGAGGGAGCTAAGGCTTTTCTCATTGGAGTGAAGAAGGGTGAGGGGTGACTTGGCAGAAGTGAACAAGGTGATGAGAGTCTTGAAAGAGTGACTAGAGAGAGATATTTTTTACCCTCATATAAATAGTTATTTCAAGGGGGTATAAGTTTCGGGTGATTAGAGGATGGTTAAGGGGAGATTTCAGAGGTAGGTTCATTACATACAGAGTGATGGCTGACTGGAATGCATTGCCAGCGGTGGTGGTAAAATTAGATGCATGAGGGTCATTTAATATATTTCTGGATAGGCACATGGATGATAATAAAATGAAGAGTATGGAAGTTAAAGTCATAGAGAGGTACAACATGGAAACAGACACTTCAGCCCAACCTGTCCATGCCGACCAGACATCCCAACCCAATCTAGTCCCACCTTCCAGCACCCGGCCCATATCCCTCCAAACCTCTACTATTCATATACCCATCCAAATTCATCTTAAATGTTGCAATTGTACCAGTCTCCACCACATCCTCTGACAGCTCATTCCATACACGTACCACCCTCTGATGAAAAAGTTGCCCCTTAGGTCTCTTTGATATCTTTCCCCTTTCATCTATAACCTATGCCCTCTAGTTCTGGACTCCCCAACCCAAGGGAAAATACTTTGTCTATTTACCCTATCCATGCCCCTCATAATTTTGTAAACCTCTATAATGTCACCCCTCAGCCTCCGATGTTCCAGGGAAAACAGCCCCAGCCTGTTCGGCCTCTCCCTTTAGCTCAAATCCTTCAGCCCTGGCAACATCCTTGTAAATCTTTTCTGAACAATTTCAAGTTTCACAACATCCTTCCGATAGGATGGAAACCAAAATTGCACGCAATATTCCAACAGTGGCCTAACTAATATGTTGTACTGTCGCAACATGACCTCCCAACTCCTGTACTCAATACTCTGACCAAAAAACGAAAGCATAACAAACGCCTTCTTCATTATCCTATCTATCTGCGACTCCACTTTCAAGGTGCTATGAACCTGCACCTCAAGGTCTCTTGGTTCACAAATACTCCCTACGACCTTACCATTAAGTGGATAAGTCCTGGGTAATAAGCTCAGATCAGTGTAAAAGGTTATGGAGTTCAGGAGGAGCTAGTCAACTGGACAGAAAATGGGGATTGATGGTAGGAGACAGAGGGTGGTGTGGGACATGCTGTTTTTCTGATTGGAGGCATATGACCAGCGGTGTAGTGGGTCCGCTGTTGTTTGTCATTTGGATAAATGGTTTGGATGGGAATATTGGTTTCCTGGTAAGTAAGTTTTTTAAGTGACACTGAAATTGGTGGTAAACTGGACAGTGATGACGGTTATCTGTGATACAACAGGATGAACAGTACTGCTGGGATACTGGGCTTAAGAATAGCAGATGGAGTTTAATTAGATAAATGTGAAGTGTTCCATTTTGGAGAAACAAACCAGGGTGGGACTTGTACAGTTATTGTTTGGGCACTGGGAATGTTGTCAGTCTGTGACCCAGGGATGCAGGTACACAGTTCTTTGAAAGTGGTGTCACAGGTAGACAGGCTGGTGAAGCAGGCATTTGGTATGGTTTCCTTCATTGGGCAGAACATTGAGAGTAGGAGTTGGGACGTCATGTATCTGTACAAGACATTGGTCAGGTCACCATAAAAGCGTTGTTGATCAGTGGGAAGAACTCATCTGGTTCACTGACCTCCTTTTGTGTAGAACATCTGACATTTTAACCTGGCCTGGCTAAAAAATGATTCCAGACCCATTGCAATATGGCTAACTCTGAGCTGTCCTCTGGGGAATTAGCAGTGACACCCACATCCCATGAATTTATAAATAAAAATACATATGTCCCTCCCTATCTCTGCAAACCCCTTCAGCTGCAGCAATCCGTACTGGCTTTGTAACACAGTGCAGGCCCTGACCACTCTCTATAACACTCTTACCACCTCCGGCACTTTCACCTCTCCCTGTTCCTTTTGTGACATTGAACCCTGACACTGATTCCCCTTCCCACTGCCCAACTCCTGCTAGCAGAACCTTTGAAATCCCTTTAACACTAACTGCTAACACTCTCTCACTGCAGGATTTTAAGTCCTTTTTGATGATCTTCTAATCCTCATAATCTAATATGATACATTTTGTCCTGAGTGAGGGGCCGGTGGGAATTTCTTGCTGAGGTTTTGTCTGTTTCAGTGGAATTTTCTTTTGTTGAGTGATTTACACTGTCCTTTCAAATGGTTTCCACTGTTCTTATACAGGCACATATTTCAGTTTGTTTCGCCTCTTTACCTTGGTCAGTTCTCATCTCAAACCCATGTCATTGGCTGTTTTTGTTTCTAGTTGTAGCGTGTCCTTTCTGTGATTCACTTTAAAACATTATATTTCTTTAAACTGCACTTCATCACAATTTCCCTGAGTGTCTCTCCAGGTGGCATTTCTCATTCACTAAGTTTGATCGCACAACGATCGCTCTGAGATAGTTATGTCCCTAGCCAGTTGCACAATTTGTTATTCAAAGAAACAATGAAAAATGTTTCTCTGACCTACTCTTCCAATATCACTGTTGTCAGTGTGAATGTCCCAAATTATGGGAATATTGAAGTTTCCCAAAATTATCACAAAGTGTTTGTTAAAAAATTGCAAAGAGTTCCTGTTTAATGCAGTGATGAGCAATGAAATGCTGTTCGGTGTCTACAACTGTTCTGCTCCTTGTGTCCTTGGCAAATAGTAGCCAGAATTTACATTCAGACTAACTCTACTTCATGATCTGAGGTCAAATGATTTCTCTGCACTGCCTTTGTTATCCATTATTGTTAGCGATACCCATTTTGCCTGAGTTTCCACAAAGTTGTGATCCACTGAATATTTATGTCCACCTTTTGTTCATCCTGTAACCATGTCTCCCTGGTGTCTAGATTTATTTTATCTCCTTGTCACAAATCAATCTACCTTATTGAAGAGAGTTAAAAATCACACAACACCAGGTTATAGTCCAAAAGGTTTTATTGGAAGCATACTAGCTTTCGGAACGATGCTCCTTCATCAGGTGATAGTGGAGGGCTCGATCGTAACATGGAATTTATAGCAAAAATTTACAGTGTGATGTAACTGAAATTATACATTGAAAAATTGATTGTCTGTTAAGCCTTTCATCGATTAGAATACAGTGACAGTTTCACTTCGTTCATGTGTAAATCACAAAACATTTTTTAAGTTGCATTCTCAGGTTAGCTGTCAACAATGGTGATAGCTAGACAATATGTTGAAGGTGTTAGCCCCCTGTGTTCTCTGTCTATGCCCTGATGTTTAGATTGATTCTAATCTAAAAAGTGAGATAACAGACTTTTACATAAATTCATGCAGTTTTTGAGCTCAGGATTCTACATGAATGCATGCAGTTTTTGAGCAAAGTACAATGTAACTCTGCAATTACAAATTCACCGCACAAAATATATATGTGTGTCTGTGGGTCTTTGCCTGCCTGTGTGTGTCTGTCTGGGGTGGGGGTTGTGAGTGTCAGAAAGTGTGTGTGTAGTGAGTGCAGAGTGACTTAAGTCTGTGAGGGGGTGCATGTGTGAGTGTGGGGGTGTGTGTCTATAAGGGTGTCTGTGTAAGGGTGTGGGTGTCTGTGTGCACGTTTGTCTGTACCTGTGTATGTGAGAGTGTGTGTGAGTAGGAATATCTGTGTGTGTGGAGTGCAATGGTGATCACATGTAATGTGACATGAATCCAATGTCCCGGTTGAGGCCCTCCCTATGGGTACCGAACTTAGCTATCAGCCTCTGCTCAGCCACTTTTTTCCCTGCTGCCTGTCCCGAAGTCCATCTTGGAGGATGATCACCTGAAGGTCCGATGCTGAATGGACTGGACCACTGAAGTGTTCCCCAACTGGGAGGGAACCCTCCTGTCTGTTGATTGTTGTGCAGTACCCATTCATCCGTTGTCGTAGCCTTTGCTTGGTTTCCCAATGTACCATGCCTCTGGGCATCCTTATCTGCAACGTATAAGATAGACAACGTTGGCTGAGTCACATGAGTACTTGCCATGTACAAGGTGGGAGGTTTTCCCACACATAATAGTGGTATCTGTATCCACAATCTGACACCTCTTGCAGCGTCTACCGTGACAGGGTTGTAAGGAGTTGTCCTGAGGGCCATCCGCTTTATCCTCGATTACAACGTCTTCACTGTCAACTTTGCCACACTCCAGCCTTTCTAGAACATCACGCATGGCTATCAATGGTAAAAATATCTTTGCTAGGGGCTCCATAATGTTCTGTGATATAATTAATCAGGTCCTGGGGCTT
The DNA here is from genome assembly GCF_037043375.1 of Chiloscyllium plagiosum. Classification (NCBI taxonomy): domain Eukaryota; kingdom Metazoa; phylum Chordata; class Chondrichthyes; order Orectolobiformes; family Hemiscylliidae; genus Chiloscyllium; species Chiloscyllium plagiosum. The sequence goes on from NW_028270189.1 coordinate 33,379,790, forward strand.
TCCATAGTTTTGTGTTTTAAAACCTTCTATAACATGCACTCTTTTCAAGTCATAGATATATCTCGCATGGAAATAGACCCTTCGGTCCAACTCGTCGATGCTGACCAGAAGATGTAAATAAATCCATCCCATTTACCAGCATTTGGCCCATGTACTTCTAAACCCTTATTATTCATATACCCATCCAAATATCTCTTAAACGTTGTATAGTATCAGTATCTGCTACTTTCTCTCTCAGCTCATTCCATACACATACCACCGTGTGCATTAAAAAAAAACTGTCCCTTCAGTGCCGTTTAAACATTTCCCCTTTAACCTATGGCCTCTAGTTTTGGACTCTCCAACCCCTGGGAAAATATCTTTTTGTTTACCCAATCCATATACCTCATGTTTATATAAACCTCTGTCAGGTCACCCCTCAGTCTGTGATGCTCCAGAGAATATAACCCCAGCTTATTCAGCAACAACCCTGGCAACATCTTGTCAATCTTTTCCGAACACTTTCAACTTTCACAACATCCTTCATATAGCGGTGATACTGGAATTGCTGAGAACTCCAAATGTATTCTAACGTATTGCTCTTGTTCCCTGAGTTCCCCAATCTTTGTCCACAGTAAGTTCTGGAGTAAAAAATGTGTTTAAGGTCTTAGCCATATCCTGCGGTTCCACACACCAATGGTCTCATTGATCTTTAAGGGACACTATTTTGTCTCGAGTTATTCTTTTACTCTTAATATATATATATACAATCACTTTTGGATTCTCCTTATCATTCTCTGCTGAGGCTATTTCATGTACCCTTTCTGCATTCCTGATTTCTACCCAAAGTGTATTCCTAAAGTCCCTGTGATCCTCAGGGATTCCCTTGATCGAGCTGGCTATACCTGACATGTGCTCCCTTTTCCTTGACCAGACCCTCAATAGACAGCCAGTGTTTCCTAATGCTGTCAGCATTGGCCTGCACACAAACAGGAACATGCTGGTGGTGATCGCTCAATTTATCTCACTTTTAAAATATTCTCACTTGCCAGACTTCCCTTTCCCTGCAAATAGTGGTATCTGTATTCCCAATCACCTTTTGAGAGTTCCTGGCTAATATTATCAAGATTAGTCTGGCCCCATTTTATAACTTGAACCTGTGGATCCGCCCTGTCCTTTTCCATCGCTATTTTTAGACTAATAGACTTGAGTCACTTTGGCAAAATGCTTTCCCACTCACACCTCAGTCCCTTTCCCTACCTTGTTTCCCAAGGGGAGGTCAGGTTTTGCCCCTTTCTCTTTTCAGGCCATTTACATATTGATTGGGAGTTTTCTGGAACACAATCACTAAATTCCTCCCTTGCAAACACTGAACACTGGCACTTCCAGTCGAGGTTTGGAAAAGTTAAAAACCCCAACCATAACAGCCCTATTATTATGATTGATATTTGAGATCTCCTGATATGTTTGTTCCTCAGTCTGCTACTGATTATTCGGGGTCAGTAGGACAATCGTGTCAGAGTAATGACCCATTCTTATTTCTCAGTTCCACTAACATAGCTTCACTGGGTGATCCTACAGAAATATCCTCTCTAGGTACTGATGTAATGATTCATGCAATCATTAACCACTACCACGCGTCCTCTCTTGCCTTCCCTTCGATGCTTCCTGTAGCATCTCTACCTTGAAACAATGAGTTGCCAGTCCTGTCCCTCCATCAGCTGTGTTTCTGTAATAATTATAATATCCCAGTCCCATGTTCCAATCCATGCCCCGAGTTCATCTTCCTAAGCTGTCAGGCCCCTTGCATTGAAATAAATGCAGTTTAATCATCAGTTCCCCCTCTCCTATTTCCTGCTATGTTCTAGCCTGCCTTGTCTGCTGAAATTGCTGTCTTTAACTTGGGCACCAACCTTAACCTTCTTTCTGGCCTTATGACTGTTTAAGGTGCAGCACCCTGCCAGATTTGATTATATCCTCTCAAGCAGCTCTAACAATTCGCCCCATCAGGATGTGGGTCCCCCTCCTGCTCCCAGTTCAGGTGCATTCCCCACCCTGTCAACCTGTGCTGACACCTTCAGACATCCAGACACTTGCCCACCTGTGCTCCTCAGTTCTCCAGGAGGACCTACCCTTCATGATGCATATCCTTCGCTTGTGAGACTTCCCATACTGCATTACCTCACAGTGATCAGAAGTAAACTCCATCTGCCATTACTCAGAGTGTGTTCAACTCTGAGTATGACTAACTTCATCCAGTCTACCCAACCGTCCCTACCTCTAATTGTCGAGAGAATGCACAACTCTCCCTATTGCGTTAACCTCCTCCAGTCCCTCTCATGGACACCATCTATGTAAGCCTCTCCTGTTCCTGACTATATTTTCCTTCTGTTCCACTAAACCCTTGTGAACTTTGTGACCTAGTCCAATCTCTGCAGTGCTCTGTATAATCAGCCTCACTGTGCCTGGAACCTGGCTTCAATTCTAGCCTTGGCCAACTGTCTGTGTGGACTTTGCATGTTCTCCCCCTGACTGTGTGGGTTTCTTCCGGGTGCTCTGGTTTCCTGCCATAGCCCAACATTTTAACGATACGTGGATTGGCCATCATAAATTGACTGTAGTATTCAGGCAAGTGTAGTTTAGGTGAGTTCACCATGAGGAATGCAGTGTTTATTAGACAGGGAGAGGGATGGATCTGGTTAGGATGCTCTTTAGAGGGTTGGTGTGGACTTGTTGAGCCGAATGGCCTGTTTCCATACTGGAGATTCTATTCAGGTTATTGTCCAGTCCTGTCAACCATTCCTGTCTCTTGAACCTTGCCTCATCCCCAATACTCTCCATATATGTATAATCTCCAACAGTTTCTAAAACATTCCTTGGCGATGTAAGCTTCTCCAGTCTTTACAAAGATCGATATGACTGTCACATCTTCCTGCTCTTAGAACCCTCTCTGCACTATTGCCATTCGTTACAGCACTCCCATCTTGAAACCCCCCAAAACATGTATATCTATGTAAACTCATCTGGACTGTCTATACTTACTTTTGGCAATCCCGTTCTGAGACTTTCTCTGTATCAAAAAATTCATTAAGTGTAGATAACCCTTATTGCTGTAACCTCCCTTCAGCCTTACAGCACTGAGGACATGTAGAACCTCTTTTCAAACAGACAGCCATCTCTGTGTCTGTAATTTCCTCCACTCCCCATGATACATTCTGTCTGAGCTCCTCTGTAGTCCATTAAACACTCTTTAACACTCTCTGTATCAGTGTAACCTTCACCAAAAACACAACCTTCTCTATCTGTGTAAATCCCTTTGCCGGTCCGTATCCCTCTAAGCTCCGTCTAACAATACAACCCTCCATGTCTGTGTATTCACCTTCAGTCCCTACTTACCTCCCTATCTGTGTAACCTTCTCCGTGCATTTTTGCTACAGTCTCTTCAACTGTCCCTGTCAGTGTAATATCTTCCAGTCCCGAAAACTCCCCTCTCTTTAACTTTCTCAGGCCTCACAAACCTCACTATCTGTGACCTACTCCTGTCGGAGAACCCTCCCTGTGTAAACTGCTCCAACTCTTCAACTCTCCATAAGCTCCTGCAGCTCTTATGGCCCTCCTTATCTACCAAACCTCTTCCAGTCCCTAAAACGCCATCAGTCTGTGGAGACTGTACCACCATCCCTATCTGTGTTATCCTCTCAGGTCCCTGCAACATTCCTGATCTGTAGATCCCACTCCAATGCCTGTGTCTCTCCCGATCCTGTTCTTGCAAGACTCATTAACAATGTAACATTCTCCCGTCACTATTACCGCCCCCCCCCGTCAATGTGAGCTCCTCCTGTATCTCCAAACATTTACTCTTCTCCATAACATTCTCCAGCTCTTACTCCCATCTGTGTGAACATCACTCTCCACTCGAACCCTCCCTACCACAGGAACTTCCTTCTGTTTGTGCTATGCTCCCTTATCTGTGAAACTGTCTCCAACCACTCTCTCAAAAAACAATCCAGATTCCACAGCCTCCATGTCTAAATAACCCCCAGAACCTAAGCCTTCCTATTATCTATAAATATCTTCAGTCACGATGACCCTCCATATCTCTGTGTGTTCCGCCAGATGATACAAACCTCTTTTTCTCTGTAATCTGCTCAGCTCCCTGAAACATTCCCTGTCCTACAAACATCCTTATTCCTGTAAACTTCTCAATCCCTCACAACATTCCCAACTCCATGAACCCGTCAGCCCTACAGATCTCCACATTTCTGTAACCTCCTGTTTGTCTATGGTCCTCCCTCCCTGTGAAATCACCTCCAGTCCCCACATCCCTCCCAATCTGGGTCCTCTGCTCCAGATCAGACCATTGTTGTCTCTGTGAACACCTCCGCCTCTGACAACTCTTCCCATTTGTGTAACCTCGTTCAGACCCATACTCTCCAGCTTCCTGAATCCTCTTCCTGCCTTGCAACCAAAACCATGTTTATGTAACAACCTCCAGTGCTTAAACCTCCCCGACTCAGTAACCACTTGCAGTCCTAACAAAGCACCTAAACCGTGAAACCTCTCATTTCCCTACAATCCTCCCTCCCTCCCTCCTCAAATTCCTTCATCACCATGAAACCTCACAATTACTGAAGCCTCCTTTTGGCATTGCAACCCTCCTAATGTCTGCATAATCCTCCTGTCCTGATATTCCTCTCTATCTCTGTAACCCCCACCACCCTCCAGTGCCCTTCTGGCGAAACTGGCAGAGGAGAGAAGATTTGTAGCGTATGGACCATTTTACGGAGGTAGAATTCTGGAAATTACAGATTTGGTTTAATGTTTGTGGTGTGCAGATTATTGGCGAGGATTCGAAAGAAAGGATTTATGACTACTTGGAAAACCATAGTTAAATTAGAGACAGCATGGGTTTGTGTGGGGTCAGGTCATGCCTCACAAACCTTATTGAATTCTTTGAGGATATGACAGAATATATTGATGTTCATTCATAAAAGAAGGATGATTGGGATACAGGGAAATCTGTCTGTCTGGATACAAGATCGGATGGCCCAGAGAAGACAGAGTATATTGGCATATGGACAGTATTGAGTCTGGAGCTCAGTGACCAGTGGTGTTCAGCTCTGGGACTCTGCTCTTTGCGAGTTTTGTAAATGACTTGGATGTGGATGTTGGAGAGTGGATTAGTAAGTTTGCAAATCACACCAAGGTTGGTGGAGTCGTGGGTAATGTTGTAGGTTGCTATGAGACATTGACAGGACACAGAGCTGGGCTGGAAGTGGCAGATGGAGTTCAATCTGGAAAAGTGTGAAGTGATTCATTCTGGAAGGTCGAACCTGAATATAGAATACAGCGTTAAAAGGCAAAATACTTGGCATTGTGGAGGAACAGCGAGATCAAGGCATCCATGTCCATCAATCCCTCAAAGTTGTCACGCACGTTGATAGGGTTGCTAAAAAGTCATATTTTGTGTTGGCTTTCCTTAGCAAGGGGATTGATTTCAAGAGCCGTGAGGTTTAACTGCATCTTTATATCGTCCTGGTGAGACCACACTTGGAATATTGTGTTCAGTTCTGGTCCCCTCTTTACAGGAAGGATGTGCAAGTTTTAGAGAGCGCACAAAGGAGATTTACCAGGATGCTGCCTGGAATGGTGGGCATTTCTTATGGAGAAAGTTTGAGGGAGCTAAGGCTTTTCTCATTGGAGTGAAGAAGGGGGTGGAGAGACTTGGTAGAGGTGAACAAGGTGATGAGAGGCACAGAAAGAGTGAATAGTGAGAGACTTTTTCTCCTATGGCATAAATGGCAATTACAAGGCGGCATAATTTTAAGCTGATAGGAAGATGGATAAGAGGATAGAGAATGGTAGGTGGTTGGATGGACTGCCAATGGTGGTAGTAAAATTAGACACATTTGGGACATTTAATAGACTCTTGGATAGACACATAGATAGTAGTAAAATGAAGGGTATGTAGGCTAGTTTGATCTTACAGTCTGATAAAAGGTTGGCATAGCATCATGGCCGAAGGGTCTTGGGCTGAACTGTTCTGTGTTCTACGTTCTATGTGGTAAACTGGGTAATAAGCTCAGATCAGTGTAAAAGGATATAGCATTCAGGAGGAGCTAGTGAACTGGATACAAAATTTGCTTGATTGTAGGAGACAGAGGGTGATGGGAGACATGTTTTTTCTGACTGGAGGTATGTGACCAGTGGGTTCCCTGTTGTTTGTCATTTGGATAAATAGTTTGGATGGGAATATTGGTTTCCAGGTAAGTAAGGTTTTTGGGTGTCACTGAAATTGGTGGTAAAGTGGACAGTGAAGAAAGTTATCTATGATACAACAGGATGAACAGTACTGCTGGGATAGTGGGCTGAAGAATAGCAGATGGAGTTTAATTAGATAAATGTGAAGTGATCTATTTTGGTGAAACAAACTAGTGTGGGACTTGTACAGTTAATGTTCGGGCATTGGGTAGTGTTATCAATCTGAGACCCAGGGGTGCAGGTACACAGTTCTTTGAATGCGGTATCACAGGTAGACAGGCTGGTGAAGCAGGCGTTTGGGATGGTTACCTTCATTGGGGAGAGCATTAAGAGTAAGAGCTGGGATGTCATGTTGTATCTGTAAAAGACATTGGTGGGGCCACCATAAAAAACATTGTTGATCAGGAGGAAGAACTCCTCTAGTCACTTACTTCCTTTAAGGAAGGGCATTAAATATTCTACCATGGTCTGGCCAACTTTTGACTCCAGACCCACAGCAATATGGCTGACTCTGAGCTAGCCCCTGGGTATTTAGCAGTTGGATCAAAGAATGTTAGTCCAGGCAGTGACACCCACATCCCATGAATGAATAAATAAAAATACATTTGTCACTCCCTACCTCTGCAAGCCCTTCCAGCTGCAGCAATCCATACTGGCTTTGTAACACCGTTCAGGCCCTGACCACTGTCTGTAACATTCCCACCACCTCCAGTACCTTCACCTCTCCCTGTTCCTATTGTGTCAATAAACCCTGACCATGGTTCCCCTTCCCACCGCCCTCCTTATGCGAGCAGACCCATTGAAATCTATTTAACATTTACTCCTAAAACACTCTCTCACTTCAGGATTTTAAGTACTTTTTGGGGATCTTCTCAGCCTAATAATCTAGTATGATCCCTTTTGTCCTGAGTGCGGGACCAGTGGGGATTTCTTGCTGAGGTTTATACTGTTTCAATGGAATATCCTTCTGGTGAGTGTTTTACACTGTTCCTCCAAATGTTTTCTGCTGTTCATTTACAGACACATGTCTCAGTCTGTTTAGCCTGTTTACCTTGGGCATTTCTCCTCTCACACACATGTAATTGGCTATTTTTGTCTCGAGTTGTAGCTTGTCCTCTGCGAATCACTTTAAAACTTCATATTTATTTAAACTGCATTTTATCACAATTTCCAGAAGGATCTCTCCCGGTGACATGACTCATTCACTAAGTTTCATCACAAGGTCGCTCTGCGATAGTTATGTCCCTCGTCAGTTGCACAATGCGTTTTTCAAAGAAACACTGAGAAAAATTAACCGAAGTCCTATTCCAATATCAATGTTGACCGTGTGTTGTCTCAGATTATATGAATATTGAAGTTTTCCAAAATTATCACAATGCCTTTGTTAAAAAAATCCATTGAGTCCCTGTGTAATGCAACGATGAGCAATGGAATACTGTTCAGTGGCAAAAACTGTTCTGCTGCTGGTGTCCTTGGCAAGTAGTAATTTACATTCAGGCTGACTCGACTTCATGATCTGCAGCCAAATGCTTTCTCTGTAATGCCTTTGTTATCCATTATTTTTAGTGTTACCCATTTTTCCTGAGTTTCCGCAAGAACCATTGAATATTTTTGTTCACCCTGTATCCATGTCTCCCTGGTGTCTAAATCTCTTTTATCTCTGTGTCACAAATCCATCTACCTTATGACAGTGACGTTGTCCATTAAAAAAAACATAACTTACTCTTTCCCACAATTTTCTGTTACAAATCTTTTCGCTGATGTACAATTTTAGTTAAACGCTGTCCCATCCTGTACCTTTCTGCTTGTCTTCAGCCACATCCCCATGCTGTTCCATTGCTTCACCTTTTCTCTTTGGATTTGGAAAGCTCCTTTCACTTGGACCCTGTCGCTGCATCCTCTCTGTCAGTTTAAAGCCCTGTCCATAAACCTACTGACATGATCGGCCAGGACACTGGACCCAGCAGGGTTCCAGTGGGACCATCCTAATGGATTATTTATTAAATCAGGTCTGGGATGTGGGTGTCTCTGGCTGAGCAGCCTTTCTTGCCCAGTCCTAGCTGCCCTTGAACTGAGTAACTTGCTTGGCCTTTGAAGAGGGTAATTGGGAGGCAAATACTTTGCTGTGGCTATGTCGTGCAGACCACGTGAGGATGGGTAGATGTCCCTCTCTGAATGACATAGCCGCCTGAGATACCTGCGGCAGTGTTTGTGCAGTGTGTCCAAGAAGCTTTTCTAACTCAGTATGTAGATTGCCCGACCAGAGGGGAGGCCATATTGGATTTGGTACTTGGTAACGAACCGGGACAAGTGATGGGCTTGTTAGTGGGTGAACATTTTGGTGATCGTGACCACAATTCTGTGACTTTCACCTTGGTTATGGAGAGAGATAGGTGCGTGCAACAGGGTAGGTTTTACAATTAGGGGAAGGGTAAATACGATGCTGTAAGACAGGATCTGAGGAGCATAGGTTGGGAGCATAGGCTGTCAGGGAAGGATGTCGTGGAAATGTGGAACTTTTTTCAGGGAACAGATACGACGTGTCCTTGATATGCATGTACCTGTCAGGCAGGGAAGAGATGGTCGTGTGAGGGAACCTTGGTTGACGAGGGAGGTTGAATGTCTTGAAAAGAGGAAGAAGGAAGCTTACATAAGGTTGAGGAAACAAGGTGCAGACAGAGTGTTGGAGGGTTACAGGTTAGCCAGAAGGGAGCTGAAGAAAGGGATTAGGAGAGCTAAGAGAGGGCATGAAAAATCTTTGGCGGGGAGGATCAAGGATAACCAAAAGGCATTTTATGCGTATGTGAGAAACATGAGAACGACGAGAACGAGGGTAGGTCCGATCAAGGACAGTAGTGGGAGACTGTGTATTGAGTCGGAAGAGATAGGAGAGGTCTTGAATGAGTACGTTTCTTCAGTATTTACAAATGAGAGGGACCATATTGTTGAAGAAGAGAGTGTGAAACGGACTGGTAAGCTAGAAGAGATACTTGTTAGGAAGGAAGATTTGTTGGGCATTTTGAAAAACTTGAGGATAGACAAGTCCAACGGGCCTGACTGGATATATCCTCGGATTATGTGGGAAGCAAGAGAGGAAATTGCAGAGCCGTTGGCAATGATCTTTTCGTCTTCACTGTCAACGGGAGTGGTACCAGGGGACTGGAGAGTGGCGAATGTTGTGCCCCTGTTCAAAACAGGGAATAGGGATAACCCCGGGAATTACAGGCCAGTTGGTCTTACTTCGATAGTAGGCAAAGTAATAGAAAGGGTACTGAGGGATAGGATCTATGAGTATCTGGAAAGACACTGCTTGATTAGGGACAGCCAGTACGGATTTGTGACGGGTAGGCCTTGCCTTACAAGTCTTATTGAATTCTTTGAGGAGGTGACCAAGCATGTGGATGAGGGTAGAGCAGTGGATGTAGTGTACATGGATTTTAGAAAGACATTTGATAAGGTTCCCCATGGAAGGCTCATGCGGAAAGTCAGCAGGCATGGAATAGAGGGAAATTTGGCCAGTTGGATAGAAAACTGGCTAACCGGTTGAAGTCAGAGAGTGGTGGTAGATGTTAATTATTCAGCCTGGACCCCAGTTACAAGTAGAGTTCCGCAGGGATCAGTTCTGGGTCCTCTGCTGTTTGTAATTTTTATTAATGACTTGGAAGAGGGAGTCGATGGGTGGGTCAGTAAATTTGCAGATGATACGAAGATTGGTGGAGTTGTGGATAGTGAGGACGGCTGTTGTCTGCTGCAACGGACTTAGATATGATGCAGAGCTGGGCTGAGGAGTGGCAGATGGAGTTCAACCCTGTCAAGTGTCCATTTTGGAAGGACAAATAAGAATGCAGAATACAGGGTTAACGGTAGGGTTCTTAGTGAGGTGGAGGAACAGAGGGATCTTGGGATCTATGTTCATAGTTCTTAGAAAGTTACCACTCAGGTGGTTAGAGCTTGTAAGAAGGTCTATGGTGTATTAGCGTTCATTCGCAGAGAGATTGAATTCAAGAGTCGTGAAGTGATGTTGCAGCTGTACAGGACCTTGGTTAGGCCACATTTGGAGTACTGTGTACAGTTCTGGTCGTCTCACTTTAGGAAAAATGTGGAAGCGTTGGAGAGGGTGCAGAGAAGATTTACCAGAATGTTGCCTCGAATGGAGAACAGGTCGTCCGAGGATAGGTTGAGAGTGCTAGGCCTTTTTTCATTGGAACGGCGAAGGATGAGGGGTGAATGATAGAGGTTTATAAGATGATCAGAGGAACAGATAAAGTACACAGTCAGAAACTTTTTCCCCGGGTACAACAGAGTGTTACAAGGGGACATAAATTTAAGGTGAAGGGTGGAAGGTATGGGGGGATTTCAGGGGTAGGTTCTTTACCCAGAGAGTGGTGGGGGCATGGAATGTGCTGCCTGTGGGAGTGGCAGAGTCAGAATCATTGGCGACCTTTAAGCGGCAATTGGACAGGTACATGGATGGGTGCTTAAGCTAGGACAAATGTTCGGCACAACATCGTAGGCCGAAGGGCCTGTTCTGTGATGTATTGATCTATGTTTTATCTATGTTCTATACATTTCATTGGGCACTGGGGAGTTCTCCACCTTTATGCCTGTGAAAACATTTAATATCTCCTCTTTATTGATCTTAATATGTTCTGGAACCTCCGCATCCCACCTGAAATCCCCGGCTACAATGCCTTTCTCCTGTGAATACAGATGGGAAGTATTCATTGAAGACCTCACCTGCTTTCTCTGGCTCCATGCACAGATTGTCCCTTTGGTTTCTCACAGGCCTTCCTCTTTCACTGGGAATCCTTTTACTCTCACAATGCTGATAAAATACATGTGGCTTTTCCGCAATCGTATCTGCCAAATATATTTCATGACCATTTATTGTCCCTCATTTTCCACAATCCCCTTGCACTCTCTATACTTGTGAATGGCTTCACCTGATTTTATTACACTGTACTTTCTTTATCAAACTCACGATATCACTTGATCAGTATTCCCTGGACTTGCTGCCTTTACTATTCACTCTTCAAGGAGCACACTGGCCCTGCGTTCTCACTGCATCACTTTAAAATGCTCCACTTTCCTAACGTGGACCCAACTGCAGGGAGTTCCTCCCTGTCTCTGTTTGCCAGATCCTCTGTCATGATCGCAATACTGATGGGAGACTCAGTTGTGAGGGGGACAGACAGGAGACTGTGTGGCTGCACAAGAGACCCCAGGATGGTGTGCTGCCTCCCAGGTACCAGGGTCAAGGGTGTCTCTGAGCGGTTACTGAACATTCTGAAGGGGAGGGGGTGAACATCCAGAGGTCATTGTGCACATCGGTCCATACGTCAGAGGTAGACAAAGGGATGGGGTCCTGTGAAATGAGTACAGGGAGTCAGGTGAGAAGTTAAAAAAGCAGGATATTGACGTTAATGATCTCCAGATTACTCCCAATGCCAAGTGCCAGTGAGGATAGAAATAGAAATATAGGCCGGATGGATGTGTGTCTGAGGAGCTGGTGTAGGGGGCAGAGTTTTCAGTTCTTGGGTCATTGGGATCTCTTCTCGGGTAGAGGTGACCTGTACAAAGGGGATCGTTTGCACTTGAAGCAGAGGGGCACCAGTATCCCAGGAAGGAGATTTCCTAGCGTTACCCAGGAGGATTTAAACTAGTTTGGCAGGGAGTTGTGACTCTGAGTAAGAGAGGGTCAATCGAAAAGTCAGCAGAAATACATCAGCCATCAAGAGCAATCTACCTATTCTGGATATCCAGGGGCACAATCGAGGGAGGGAAAAGACATCTGGTTTCAATACACGAGCCCTGACTGGTAAGGCAGACGAGCTCAGACCATGGATTAGCTCTGGGGACTGGGATATTATAGCCATAACAGAAACATGTCCGAGAGAAGGGCAGGACTGGCAGCTCAGTGTGCCAGGCTACAGAAAGTACAGGCGTGACAGAAGGACAAGTAAGTGACGAGGGGGAGTTGTCCTTTTGATTAGGAAGGACATAATAACAGTGCTTCCAGTCAATACTGTTAAGCAGTCATCAAATGAGGCCATATATATAAAAGTTAGAAACAAAAAGGGGATGGTCAGTCTGCTGGGATCATGTTCTAGACCCTCAACTAGCCAGCGGATATTAGATTAGATTACTTACAGTGTGGAAACAGGCCCTTCGGCCCAACAAGTCCACACTGACCCGCCGAAGCGCAACCCACCCATACCCCTACATTTACCCCTTTAACCTAACACTACGGGCAATTTAGCGTGGCCAATTCACCTGACCCGCACATCTTTGTGACTGTGGGAGGAAACCGGAGCACCCGGAGGAAACCCACGCAGACACGGGGAGAATGTGCAAACTCCACACAGTCAGTCGCCTGAGTCGGGAATTGAACCCGGGTCTCTGGCGCTGTGAGGCAGCAGTGCTAACCACTGCGCCACCGTGCCGCCCACAAGATAAGAGAAAAATGTGTAGTGAGTTTGCAGGTACGTATAAAAATAATGGATTAGGATTGGTTGGAGATTTTAACTTCCCCTGTATTGACTGGGTCGCACAGAGTGTAAAAGGCCCGTACTGAGTGGAATTTGTCAAATGTGTTCCAGAAAGTTTCCTAAATTAAGACGAAGAGGGCTCTATGCTACTCAGGCGGATGCAGCACGAAACCTCTCCTCAGAAACCGAAGTCAGGCAACTGACTGAAGTATCAGTCGGAGAGCACATTGCGTCCAGTGACCACAACTGTCTTTGGTTTAACATATGGAAAAAGATCTGCCGGGTTGACAGATTTAGGTCTTAAATTGGAACTGGGCCAAAATTGGGTCCCTTCAGCGAAGGTAAAAATCACACAACACCAGGCTATAGTCCTGATGGTTTACAGAGGAACCTCGATTATCTGAACGAGATGGGCGGGCACTATTTCGTTCGGATAATTGATTATTCGGTTAATCGATTCAATACCTTTCCTCTGGGACTCGGCGTTTTCAGTCCAGTCTGCTCCCTGTTCAGGTGATTAGGCAGCAGCAAGCTATGAGCAAGCCCCCACACCCTGACAGCCCCCCAAAACACACGCCGCTCGCCTCCAAACCCATCCAACTCTGCCCCCACCCGCCCCTCAATTTTGTCCCGCCATCTGCCGCAAACCCACCCAACAGCGACCCCCAAAACCGTCCGATGCAACCTTCCACCCGCCGCCTGCCCCCACCTCCCAAACACGTCCGACATCACCCTCAGCCCGTCCCCAAACCCGTCCAACACCGCCCCCCACCCACCACACCCAGCGTCTAATCCATATCCATGCCCGTGCCCCCGTAAGTGTTACACATTTAAGCGGATAGTGAAGAAGGTGTTTGGTATTCTTTCCTTTATTGGTCAGAGCATTGATTATAGGAGTTTGGAGGTCATGTTGCCGCTGTACAGCACACTGGTTAGGGCACTTTTGGAATATTGCATGCAGTTCTGGTCTTTTTCCTATTGGAAGGATGTTGTGAAGTTTGAAAGTGTTTAGAAAGTTTAAAGGATGTTGCCAGGATTGGAGGTTTTGAGTTATCAGGAGAGGCTGAAACGACTGGGACTGTTTTCCTTGGAGCGTCAGAGGCTAAGGGGTGACATTCTTGAGGTTTACAAAATCATGAGGGGCATGGATAGGATAAACAGACAAGGTCTTTTCCCTGGGGTGGTGGAGACCAGAGCTGGAAGGCATAGGTTTAGGGAGAGAGATGAAAGATTTAAAAGGGACCTAAGGGGCAACCTTTTCACGCAGAGTGTGGTTATGTAGGGAATGTACTGCCAGAGGAAGTGGTGGAGTCTGGTACAATTGCAGTATTCAAAAAGCATCTGGATTGGTACATGAATAAAAAGGGTTTATTGGGATATGGGCCAAGTGCTAGCAGACGGAACGAGATTAGGAAAGGATATCTGGACGGCGTGGACGAGTTGGACCGAAGGGTCCGTTTATGTGTTGTACGTCTCTAGGTCTCTCTGGCTCTAAATGTTTTCCACTGTTCATTTACAGACTGACATTTGAGTCTGTTTCCCCTGTTTACCTTAGTCAGTTCTCTCTCATAGTCATGTAATTGGCTTTGTTACTGATGCTCGGGTGCTTTCTGGTCAATTTAAAATGTCATAATCTCTTTGAATTCCGGTATAATGTCTTGGAGGATCTCGATGTGAAGTTACTCATTCACTCAGCTTCATCACCCAACGGTCGATCTGAGGTAGCTACATCCCTAGCCATTTGCACAATGTGTCATTCAAAGAAACACTGACAAAAGCATTCAAGGAGGATCTCGGATAATATCAGATTTGCCAATGTGTCTGTCCCAAATTATACAAAGATTTAAGTCTCCAAAAATTATCTCACCACCTTTGCTACAATTTCTAATGAATTCCTGTTTCATGCAGGGATGAGCAATGAAATACTGCAAGGCAGTATAAAAACTGTTCTCCTGCTTGTGTTTTTGACACATAGCACCCAGAATTTCCATTCAGGCTGATTCAGCTGCATAGTCTGAGGCCAAATGCTTTCTCTGTAATGCCTTTGTTATCCATTAGTGTCAGGGTTCCCATCTTGCTTTTCCATTCTGCCTGAGATCCTGTAAGGTTGTTTACAGTTGAATATTTATGTTCCACCTTTTGTTCAACTTGTAATCGCGTCTGTCTGGTGACTAAGTCTCATTTATCTCTGTGTCACAAGTCTATTACCTTATTGTAGATGCTTTGTTCATTCCGAAAAAAAAGCAACATTATAATTTCCTCTTCCCCACAATGTCCTGTCACAAACCGATTCATTGATGTACAGTTTTAGTTAAACTTTGTCCCATCCTGTTCTTTTCTCCTTGTCTTCAGCCACATTCCCATGCTGTTCCGAGGCTTCACATTTTCTCTTTGGATTTGGAAAGCTGGTTTTACCTGAACCCTGTCCCTGCATCCTCTCTGTCAGTTTAAAGACCTGTCCATAAACCTACAGACAGGATTGGCCAGGACACTGCTCCCAGCAGTGTTGATTTTAAATCACTTGTGAGATATTGTTGTCTCTGGCTGGCCAGCATCGCATGCCCACCCTGACCAGCCTTAGAGCTGAGTGGCTTGACAGACCATTACAGAGGGTATTTGAGCATCAATCCTATTGCTCTGAGTCTGGATTCATATGTAAGCCAGACTGACAGCCTATGACAGATTTCCTTACTTAAAGGGTACTAAGTAGTCAGATGGGTGTCTTTGCTACCGGCATTAAATTCTGGATGAACAGACGAGTGAGAGTAACCCGAGGCCATTGCCTGGCCCACTGATAGCTCCCTCACCCCTGAGTACTGATCCCAGTGCACCTTCTTTGTGACCGTGGTTTGATCGTGATGCCTCCCTGCATTCTGGTGATATCACTCGGTATCACTCCATGTAGTATCTGTCACTGGGAGGGTCTAATTGCTGCCAGTGACTGCACCTTTTGCAGCTACTCCAGATCCTGAGCCAACAGAATTCTCCACTCCAGGGAGACACAGCAGTACAGGCCAGGGATGGAGACTGGGATTTTCCAGATCTCTATGGGACACGGCGCCATTCTTCATGTGTAATCCTCACTGCATCAGTCTGATTTCCCATTCTATTCATTTCTCAGGATGATCCAGGTAATGATTACAGACGCTTACAACAGACTTCACAAATACAGACAAGAAATTGCGCGCCAAAAGTCGTGAATTTCAAAAACCCTGAATCAGGAATGGACCCAGACCATAGAACGGGCTGTCACCATAGGACAGAACAGGACCACACACCGCAAAAAAACGGCACTAAACGAAAAAATGGCCAAACTAACACACAACAAAGAGGACACCACAACACACACCTGGGTTAAAAACCTATCCCACAGACAGCTCACAGACACGGAAAGAACAATACTGGCCAAGGGACTCAACTACAACCACAGGGACGCCAAGACAGCAGACTTCCTAGCAGCACTAGAATGCACACTCAGGAACAGTGGACTGACAGAAGAGACACAATAAATAGTGAGGCAAAGTATCGTACCTCTGATAACAAGGAAAAGACAAACACATAACCTCAACACAAAGGAGAGGGAATCACTAAAATCACTAAAAAACGGTAAGAAATAATCATACTACCAGCAGACAAAATCAGAATGACGGTCATCCTGGACAAAGCAGAGTACACCCAAAAAGCACAACAACTACTTGCAGATACCAACACCTACCAAAAGAGGGAGTTTGGCCCCACCCCACAGCTCACCAATAGGATAAATAACACACTGAGGAATCTACAAAAAAAAGACAGATAACCATGTCTGACCTACAAAGAATGAAACCTGAAAGCAAACAACACCCCCAGATTCTATGGACTACCTAAAGTGCACAAACCAGACATCCCACTCAGACCCATTGTATCATTACCAGGGACACCATCACACAAACTGGCTAAAGAACTACAGCAGAAACTGAAACACTTGATCAGTGGATCCAGACAATCTATACAATCAACACAGGAATTCTTGGACATCATCAGAAATATACACATAGACAAGGAAGAAACTATGGTCTTATTCGATGTAACGGCACTGTTCACCTCTATTGACAAAACCCTAGACAGAGAAACAATTGCCAACCTGCTGGAAATACAGAACAGACAACAGGACGTTGAACCTATCAACAAAGACGGCATACTTAAACGACTGGACTTGTGCCTCACAACACACTTCACATTCAACAACCAGATATACGAACAAATCGAACAAATCAACGGCACACCCATGGGCTCACCGATCTCTGGACTCATAGCAGAAGCAGTAATGCAAAGGTTAGAACAAACAGTCTTACCACAAATTCAACCCAAACTCTGGGTCAGATATGTTGATGACACCTTTGTAATCATTAAAAACACAGAAATAGAGAAAACACACTGGATCATCAAAGCCACACTCTCAGGAATCCGGTTCACGAGAGAAGAAAAGGATAGCCAACTCCCATTCCTAGACGTGATGGTACAGAGAACACCGAACGGAGAATTCACCACCAAGGTATACAGGAAAGCCACACACACAGACCAAGTCCTGAACTATGAAAGCAACCACCCCAACACACACAAACGAAGCTGCATCAAGACACTATTCAAAAGGGCCACAACACACTGCAGCACACCAGAACTGCAAAAAGAGGAAGAGGAACACCGATACACGGTATTCG
This sequence comes from Chiloscyllium plagiosum, assembly GCF_037043375.1. Classification (NCBI taxonomy): domain Eukaryota; kingdom Metazoa; phylum Chordata; class Chondrichthyes; order Orectolobiformes; family Hemiscylliidae; genus Chiloscyllium; species Chiloscyllium plagiosum. The sequence continues at coordinate 33,397,218 of NW_028270189.1, forward strand.
CCAAAAACGGATACCCGTGCAATTTCATCAACAGATGCCTAAGAGGAAGACAACGGAACGAGGACATGCCATAACCCAAAGGGCTTGCCACACTACCATACATCAGGAGCATTTCAGAACTGACAGCCAGACTACTGCAACCACTAGGACTTATAACAGCACACAAACCAACAGCCACGCTCAGACAACAACTCACCAGAACGAAGGACCCGATACCCAGCATGAGCAAAACTAATGTAGTGTACAAAATCCCATGCAAGGACTGCACAAAACACTACATAGGACAAACAGGAAGACAGCTAACGATCCGCATCCATGAACATCAACTCGCCACGAAACGACACGACTAGCTATCCTTAGTAGCCACATACGCAGATGACAAGCAACATGAATTCGAATGGGACAACACTACTATCATAGGGCAAGCCAAACAGAGAACAGCCAGGGAATTCCTAGAGGCATGGCACTCATCCATAAACTCCATAAACAAACACATCGACCTGGACCCAACATACCGGCCACTACAGCGGACGGTTGAAACTGACAACCGGAAGCGGCAGAGACAGGCCAGTATAAATGCCGGAGCAAACACCTCAGAAGTGCTTAACAGGAGGCTCCCAAGCACTGAGGATGTCACCTAGACAGGGGACGAAACGTTTGCAACAAAAATTTCCAGCTCGGCGAACAGAACCACAACAACGAGCACCCGAGCTACAAATCTTCTCACAAACTTTATTCATTTCTCTGTCTCCTGTAGGTACACAGGATGCTCCTGACTCAGCAGAATTCCCAATTCCTGTTTCGTTCATCACCACATTGAAAACAGTTGGTCAGCCAGAGACATGGTGAGAGAAAAATCTGGAGCCTTCAGTAAATCCTGCAGTGAGGTAAGATCACTCACAGTGAACAGAGCAGAGTGTATTTAATTCATCTAACTTTGGTCCCGAAGAAATGACATAGATACAGTGATGAAGCACGAACACAGAGCATGATGGTCCCAGGCTCAAACCCCACCTCTTGTTAATTTTCATCTCTGCTGTACTGAGCCTTCCTGTGTCAATACAGTAAGTTGACAGTTATCAATCCAGGCCTGTGCTGTCTTAGTGAGGATCAGTACAACAGAGGGGAAAGCAGGCCTCCCTCAAGGAGATGGTATTGAACCCTGGGATCTTTCTGTTCTATATTCCCTCCTCACGCAGTCTCTTGTCGTGTGATAGAGTCATACAGCAAGGAGACATACCTTTTGGTCTAACTTTTTTGTGCCAATGTCTTGAATGCTTGTAATTCCCAGAAAATTTCCTGTTTCTATAACCTCCATCCCTCCCATATTCCCGCTGTATATTTGAAACCTACTCCAATGCTGACAACTCTCTCTATGTGTAAATTGCTCCAGTTTCGATAACATGCTCAATCTCAATAATCTCATCCTGCACTCAGTACAATAATTCCTATTTCTGTAGTTTTTCACAATACTTTCAGTGCACCCATCTCTGTAAAATCCTTCGGCCTGGACCAAAGTACCCACCTGTGTACCTTCCTCAAGCCCCAAGAAAACAAGAAAACACTGGAACCTTCTGCGGGTCCGATCACACTCCTGCCTCCGGCCTATAGAACCACATGACCACAGTAACCTTCTCCTATCCCTACCGAGCTCCTTACACTTTTCAAACCACAACAGCACTCCACATCTCTGTTTGTTCGTCCACTCCCTTCAGCCCTCCCAGCACTTCAAAAACTCTCTCTTTGCGTAATTCTGCAATTTGGGGCAGCACGGTGGCTCAGTGGTGAGCATTGGTGCCTCACAGCGCCAGGGACCAAGGTTCGATTCCAGCGTTTGGTGACTGTCCGTGTGGAGTTTGCACATTCTCCCCGTGTCTGCGTGGGTTTGCTCCGGGTGCTCCAGTTTCCTCCCACAGTCGAAAGGTGTGCAGGTAAGGTGAATTGGCCATTCTAAATTGCCTACAGTGTTATGTGCATTGTCGGAGAGAAGTGGCTCTGGGTGGGTTATTTTTGGAGAGTTGGTGTGGCCTTGTTGGGCCGAAGTACCTGTTCCTATGCTGTAGGGAAATCTAATCTAATCTCTCCCTCTGCGTTCCATATTACTGTCCCTAAATATATCCCTCTATCCATAAACAGCCCCAAACCCTTCAAACCTCAAAGTCTCTGTGAACTCCCACAGCTCCAACATCCCTCCTTAACTGTGTAAACTTTTCCAGTCCTGAAACATTCTGAAAATGTGAACACCCTACAATCCTCCCTATCTGCGTAATCCTCTCAGGTCCATGCAACGCCCCCGATCTGTGGAAACAACTCCAATGCTTGTGACTCTCCTGATCAGTTTCCACAAGACTTACTGTCTATGTGACATCCTCCCGTCGCTATCACCAGCCCTGTCAATGTAATCTCCTCCAGTCTCCGCACCAATCTAATTGTCTCCATAATCTTCTCCCGCTCTTTCACCCCTATCTGTGTAAACGTTACACTCCCCTACAATCATCCCTAAAGCAGAACCTTCCTCCAGTATCTGCAGTGCTCCCTATCTGTGTTAGTGTCTCCAGGCTCTATTGCTGTTCCTGTCTCTGTAAGCTCTGACAGATTGTCCAGCCTTCTGGTCCTTATAATTTCCAGAACCTCAGCATCGGGCATCAGCAAATGTCTTCATGAACTTCCATATCTCTGATCGTTCCTCAATTTTATACCACTCGCTTAATCTTTGTGAATAGCACCATTCCATAAAATACTCCCTGTCTGCATAAACTGCCCCAATCCTACACTGAGAATCCTCACTGTTCTTTTGATCACCTGTAGTCCCTTCAGATCTCCCTGTATCTTTCCTGACTCCATTGAACACAGCTCATCTTATGTTATAACTCCTCTAACTAATATGTTACTCCACAGCTCTGTGATATTCTTCAGTTACTGCAGTTATGATTCTTTATCGTCAGCGCTTCCAATACCCCTGTTCGATGTAAGGTTATTGATTCCTTGCAGTATGTTTAACACCTGTAGCAGCCTCCAACTCCTCAACGCATCCTGTCGCTGTAACCGCCTCAAATAATACAGCTTTGTAATATTCTTTGTAATATCTTCCAGTATCTGCAACCCTGTTGATTTCTGTCACGTCCTCCAGAACAGCACTCCACATCTCTGTTTAATTGATGGGAATGCTGCAAACTTGCCTTCATAGTGCACACTAGCTCTCTGAACGCCTGCACCCGACAACCCTCAGTATCTCTGGCTCGTCCAATCCCTACACTTTTCCCTGGTTGTGTGAATTGATCCAGCCCCTTCAACCCTCCCTATCTCAGTCTCTCCTGCAGCTCCAATTATTGTCCGTGTTCATGTAATTCTCAGCACCAACAATCCTATATTAACTCCTGCAGCTCCAGCTATCACCCCAATCCGTGTAATCTCCAGTCCCTCCAATCCTCCCTTTGTCCATAAACGCCTGCAGCTCCAATTTCACCCCTATCCGTGTAATCTCCAGTCCCGACAACCCTCCCTTCCTGAGCCCCTGCACCAGCCGTTGGAACTGTTGTTATCTGTGTCCCCTCCAGCAGGCACTACAATACTCCTCACATCTGTAACTGTATACAGACAATGCAGCTCTCCCTTTTATATCTGAGACCCTCCCCGACTTATAATTCTTACAGTTCCTCACATTATCTCACCTCCTCCATTCCCATCTGTGCTAGAGAGCTCTAAAATTTCTTTATTGTTGTTTAAACTTCTGATCATCTAAACTCTATCCCTTTTTAAATTTGTGACCCCTTCAGTTTCTGTTGCTCTCCATATAACTGTAATCAATGATAGCACAGGTTCCCTTCCTTAAATCTCTATAATTACAATAGTTGTATTTGTTAAATTGGCACTTTTCTTCCTCCTTATCCATCTCAGGACTTCCAATACCTACAATCCCACTATTTGGAATGCTCCCATTCTCTGCACCTCCTCATGCCCTGAGGGTCTTTGAACACCACTCTAAACGTTTATCGAACCCCCAGATACTGCAAGTCTTCTAACTCTGTAACATCCAACAGTCTTCAATACCATACAACGCTTGCTGGCTGTCAGTTTGCATTTGTTGAAGTCTACACATCTCTGTAAGCAGCTCAGAAAAAGCCCTTTAGACTCTACAAAGCTCCATCATGAACAAGCCACCATCTCTCTATTTCCTTTGCCTTCTTCAGTGTCTGCAACTCTCACTGTGTCTTCCAATAACGTTCTTTAGTAGCTGCAGGTCTGCCTAGCTCCCCAGATAACCTGTTACATCCCATATAGCTCACTCAATCACTGTAACACCCTCTGCTCTATCTAAAACCTCATCTTTTCCACTGTCTTCCAGACACAACAGCGATCTTGTAAGAGAGCAGTGTGGAATGGGATGTTATAAACTTCAACTGAGGCTTGAGGCCTACCATTACCTGGGAGTCACAAAGGGAGAGAACCTGAGAGAGAGAAGCTCAGAGCGGGTGAATATAAATTTGCAGCGAGGATCGAGGCCGACTGAGACTTGGAGTCGGGGAAACAGCAGAGCAGGAGGCTGGAAATCAGCACCGAGTCACAGAGGGCGTGACCATGTGAGGGAGTATCGTGGAGCTTGAGGGTCACTCACACCTAGGAGGTGGAAGCACCAAAGTGGGAGGATATAAATCAGCACTGAGGATCGAGGCCTAGTCATACCTGGGAGTCACAGAGACGGTGACCCTGTGAGGACGCAGAGTGGAGTGGGAGCTGAAGGATTAGACGTCCCTGAGAGATACAGAGACGGTGACCCTTTGAGGGAGCAGAGTGGAGTGGGAGCAGGAGGATTAAACGTCCCTGGGAGTCACAGTGATAACTTTCAGTTGCTGGGATCTGCCTGCACTGAATTTGAAAGAAGTGCAAGAACCATCACAGAAAACACTGTAAATTCATTGGCTGAATATAAACCGTTATTAGTGACTGTCAATTAATTGCTGTAAGTCTGCAAATTTATTTTTTTAACTTCTGAAGTAAGGATTGAAATCAGAAATAAGAGGGACAAGTGAGATTCTGAGCCAGTATAATCAATTACCCTCAGTAAGCCACAGTTAGATAAGGGACTTAACCATATTATGATGTCCCTGATGTTAACTTCATTCGAAGTAATTAAGTAAGTTACTCCAGACGTGTTGCATTTTAGGACGTGGCAAGACATATTTGTCAGATGGAAAATGCATTCTGTTACATTAGGAAGGCATAGCCCCTGCTCGTGTCCTAGATGGACACTGGGTCTTGGAGCTCAGACAGTGACTGGAGCCTCTATGGGACATCTGTGATGCTGAGAGTTAGGTGGATAGCACACACGCAGAGCAGATCATCCTGCAGACATGACGGCCTGGAAGAAGGAAGGGTCTGGGAGATTAGGCAATCGGAGAGAATTAGTCAGGGAATACAAGAATATCATTGTGTATCCCTCCCAATTCAGATCCCCAGTTTGGAAGCTGATGAAGGTGCTGGCTGCTCAAGGGAGGGCAGTCACAGACATGTCTGTGGCGCCACAAGCTGCCTGACTGTACAGGAGTGGAGGGAGAAGGAAGGAGGAGCAATAGGCACAGGGGAGTCGGGAAAGTGAAGAAGGTGTCAGCGTGTCTGTAATTCCAGGATAGTTGGGTTAAGAATGTCACCGTGTCTGCAGGACATTCGTCTGGGGGACAGTGAGCAGTCAAACGTCATGCCCATGTTTGTAGGAATGACCTGGGTAGGAAGGGTGAAATGGTCTGGGAGTCAGAATTTAGGGAGCTCGGTGAATGGTTAGCAAGCGGGGCCTCAAATGTAGCAATCCCTGGAATACTCCCAGTGCCGTGTCCAAGTCAGGACAGGACTCGGAGTTTTAGGTAGATGAAAGTGTGACTGAAACGATGGTGCACCAGGAACGGCTTCAGACTCCTGGGATATTGGGACTGGTTCTGGGGAAGGCAGCAACTGTACAAGCTGGTTGGGCTAACGTGACAGAGCTGGGACTGAATTTCTTACGGGGTGTTTGGGAGGGATTGAAAATAACTTGGTGTGTTCTTAGGATCCAAAAAGGAATAGTAGAGGAGAGTACCAGGATTCTCAAAATAAGGGGAGATACAGTTGGTAATAATTTGCAGCTACAAATGTAACAGTGGAAGATGGAGTAAGAAAGAAAGCCTTAATCTGAGGTACTATGCATGGACATGAATACTCGGAGTGTGGGGAGATCCAGATGCAGATTGGTGTGTGGCAATCTGATCTACTAATCACCGAGAGCTGGCTCAGGGAATGGAAGGACTGGGTGTTAAATATTGCTGGGTATAAAGGATTCCAATATGATCGAAGTAAAGGGAAAGGATGAAGGTAGAAGGATTGGCTTAGATTAGCGTTCGTTAAGGCGTCCAAGAGAAAGAGGATCCGCCAAGGACAGAATGAATTTGGCTGGAACTACAGAACATAAAGTGTACAATTAAACTGTGAGGTACAATCTGTCGGCCAGCAACCATTGGAAAGGATGGAGAGAATAAATATGCAGGTTCATTTGAGAGCGATGATAATACAACAGATTAGTTACACTGAAAAACTTAATTTATCCAGATATTGACTGGGTTACTGGTGGTGCAAGGTTATGACGGGCCAGTATCTCTGGATTACACGGAGGAGAGCTCACTGCAGGAATATGTGTCCAGCCCAAGAGAGCATGTACTGTTGTACCTGGTCCTTGGGAAAGAGATGGGGCAAATGGATCCAGTGTCAATAGGGGAACGTTTTGTGGCGCAGCGATCATTTTATTGTAAAGTTCAGGATAATGGTAGAGAATGATGTGCAATAATTGAGAATGAGAAACATTCTCATGGTGGGCGGCACGGTGGCACAGTGGTTAGCACTGCTGCCTCACAGCGCCAGAGACCCGGGTTCAATACCCGCCTCAGGCGACTGACTGTGTGGAGTTTGCACGTTCTCCCCGTGTCTGCGTGGGTTTCCTCCGGGTGCTCTGGTTTCCTCCCACAGTCCAAAGATGTGCAGGTCAGGTGAATTGGCCATGCTAAATTGCCCGTAGTGTTAGGTAAGGGGTAAATGTAGGGGTATGGGTGGGTTGCGCTTCGGCGGGGCGGTGTGGACTTGTTGGGCCGAAGGGCCTGTTTCCACACTGTAAGTAATCTAATCTAATCTAAAAAATTAGTTGACTGAGAGCAGCCAAGATTGAAGCTGCGAACGTTTCAACAAGGCCAGTGAAATGGTCGCTTTAAATAGTATGAACCAGGGCAGATAGAGCTGGATTATGGAGATGGGGCTGCAGTGTGACCACGACTGAGAACTGGATAATCAAAGGTTTTCCCCATTTATACAGGAAGGATCACCAGGCCAACACAGTGAAGTTGCATTGTGTATAAAGGACGGGATCATTATCATTGTGATGTTAATTAATTCACACACTGCTCCACTCTGCCCTCACCCCTCATCCCTGCGTTCTATAAGATATTGATCCTATCAGATATTGGTAACTTTTGAAAACTTCAGAAAATAGCACAGTATAGAGGAGATGACTGTCCACTGTCTGCAGTGGACAAGATGTATCATTGTTTTTAAAGCCCCAGTTCTATCTCTCTGGATGCTGTAGGACTTCGGGCACAGAACTTGGCACCTTTTTAAAATAGTTTGAGAGTTTCTGCCTCTACTCCGCTTCCATGTGTGCCTCCCAGATCCCGACCATACTCTGGGTGAAATAACAACTTTCCACACCACTTCACTAATATTTCAATGAATTATATTAACTATTCACCGCTGGTAACTGAGCTCTCCAACAGGAACAAGGTGTTCTCTCTCTTTCTACCCAGGGTCCTGACAATTAAATCTCTTCTCAGCATCCTCCATTCCAATCTTTCCTCATAACTGCAATTCCACTGTCACAGGGTGGAGAATCTCCTCTCTCCCCTCTCCAGTCTAATTCCAATCTTTCATGTGATGGGGTGACCAGAACTGCACACAGTCCCCAAGCTGTGACTTAGCTCATTATTTATACAGTTCCTGCATAAGCTTCCTGCTCTGAAATTCTGTATTTTGTCTGATAGAGGAAATGGTCCCATTTGCTACATTAACAAAATTATTGATGTTTCCAGCTACCTTCATTTATCTGCCCACACTGACCATACTCTCATTTATTGTACATTCCTCTCTACTGTCAATATCCCCAAATGTCTTGCCTTTCACTTCTCTGGGTTGTTTTCTCCATTCGCCTTGACCTAATTGTTTCTGTTTTTAAAAGGTCTGCCATGGGCTGTCTCGTCAAATGCAAGCAAGTCACACGCAGTTACAAGTTACTGCCTCAAACCAACACAGTCAGATTAATTACACCCGACCATCCTTGAACAACTCCAGACCAACTATGCTGGAGTCCCTGGGACTTCCTCAGTGACCGTTTGTCCACTGTCTCAGAATTCTAGCCTCGACCTATTCAGTCAGTCCCTTGCTCCACATTAAACAAAGCTGCAGTGTTCGGCATTCTTCAGTCCTCTGGCACCATCCCTGCATCCAGTGAGGATTGGAAAATGTAGGTAACTATAAGACAGGGGATTTCCCCCGGCTCCTTTTAACAGTCTGGAACATTGTATTACCCCTTTTTAAGGATTTGAATCTCCTGTATAATTCTCTTCTCCAAGTTTGTTGCTCCCAATACTTCACACTGCATCCCTATTTTGATTCAGACAGACAGAGGCCTAAACCATCGTATGATTTGGTCAAGTCTAAGTTTAGTCGAGTTTCATGGAGGGTTTCTCTCCACAAGGTAAAGTTCATTTTCTCATGACACCATCCCCAATCTGCCTCATTAACGACCCTCCCTGACCATGTGGTTGTCTTCTCATCTGATACTAACACGATACCTGGATATCCCAGAATGAAGCGGCCTCCCTGTTACAGGGGCTATCTTTAATAAGTCATTACACTATAGGTTTGTCACTCCGAAACTACCCTGGACATGGCAGAGGGGGTAAAGCTCGGGGTTCACTTTGTGGACAAGCCCGTGAGGTTCTGGTGGATGGCATGGTGCACGAGAGGGACATTATCTTCCTCCTGGACTGGCAGGGGAGGCCATGAAACCAGACCTTGCCAGTTTGGTCCGAGGATGACCCCTGGGCCAGTGAGGTGCCAGCCTTCTGGGGAATGCCCAGCAGTGTAGGAAGGAGGTCAGTGACCTTCTCCCCTCCACCAGGGTAAGTGCCACCACCTGCACTTTGTGACCTCGGCCTCACTCTTCCTCTGTTACTGCAGCCACCTCCCACCAAGGCTCATGTTCTCCCACCCTCACCCCTATAATTGCATGTGAACTTACCCACCCTCACTGAATGCAGCACCTTCTCTCAGTCTCTCCAACCTCATCTTTGTCCCTCTATCCAACTGTTCCTGGTGTCTGTGCTGCCCATTTACTCAACAGGACACCTTGTCACCTTTCCCCCAGCTGTGCCAGCACTAACAGCTGCACCAACCGTTTCCATTTCCCTTAATATCTCTTGCTAATTTTCACATCCCAGAAGGAACCATCCCACAATAGGAGAGAAAGAGTCAAGAGAGACGTGCGTTTGCCCAACATTCAGCTCCTCACCCCCTCACAGGGGAAGGATCTTCACCCTAACAACCACAAGAGGCTTCCTGACCGTGTCCAAGCTCCCGGACTAAGATCTGAGAGTCCCCTTGTCTCACTACTGGGCACCGTGACAATGATATCAAGCTTCCTGGGTTTGTGTCTGTGCTAAACACCAAGACAATATAGCAGGCGGCTGAGCCAGCTAGCTCTGGCTGAGGAGACAGACTGCTGAGAGCAGGGTAAGGCAAGGCAATAATTCTTTGAACATTCAAGGCATATCAAAGTGAGTGTGTACAAACACGGAGTGAGCAGCCCAGATGGACAGTCCATAAGCTGGGTGTGTGTCCCTGAGCACAGCGTCCTTGCAGCAGCATTGCAATGAGAGTTGTCAGTGCACCCTGAGCTGCAGCAATGACGCACAGAAGTGTACTGTAGTGGTTGGAGATGTGCTGGGATGGCATGGTGAGGATGGCATGTGACAGATGCCAGCATTGGTGGGTGTGGAGTACATGCAGCTTCTGTCAGTGCAGTGTTCCCCAAGACACAACTGCCCAAGATAGAAGGCCGCAGGATCGATGGGCGAGACGGAGTCACCAGTTAACAGCTCTGACTTTCATGTCAAATTCTCCATATTGAGGTTCCCCGCAGTGGGACGGAGGGTATGAAGCTGACAATTGATGAGGAGCGATCTCCATGAATGTGATTACTTATCATCAGGAATCATTCAGTGAGCATCTCGCCACTGCTGCGCTCAAATCTTGTCTTAAAGAACAGTCCAGCACAGCAATAGGCCCTTCTGCCCAGCAAGGCTGCACTGACACATGATGCCCTTCGAAAGTTATAACGAAAGTTTTTTGCTTCTGTGCATTCTGTCATTCTAGTTGCTGCTGTCTCGTCTCTGTGCCAAGATCCCTCTTAAACTTTGCTCTATTAGCTTTTACCCTCTATCAGTGCATTCCAGGCACTTGCACATTCTGTCTGGAAAAGCAAAAAAACTTACCTATCATATCCACTGAACTTTCTCCATTTTAGCTAAAACTTATGGTCCCTAGTAATTGATATTTCTACTCTGGGAAAAAAAAAACAACCTCTAACTGTCCTTCTATCTATGCCTCTGACAGTTTTCCTACAAACAAATTTAGGTAAAGGGGCAGTATAGAGAGATCTGGGTGTTCTTGTAACCAGTCAATGAAGGTAAGCATGCAGGTACAGCAGGTAATGAAGAAAGCTAATAGCATGCTGGCCTTCATAACAAGAGGAATTGAGTATAGAAGCAAAGAGGTTTTTCTGCAGATGTACAGGGCCCTGGTGAGACGACACCTGGAGAACTGTGTGCAGTTCTGGTCTCCAAATTTGAGGAAAGACATTCTGACTATTGAGGGAGTGCAGCGTAAGTTCACGAGGTCAATTCCTGGAATGGCGGGACTATCTTACACTGAAAGACTGGAGCGATTGGGCTTGTATACACTTGAGTTTAGAAGACTGAGAGGGGACCTGATTGAGACATATAAGATTATTAAAGGATTGGACACTTTGGCAGTAGGAAACATATTTCTACTGATGGGTGAGTGCCGAACCAGAGGACACAGCTTAAAAATACGGGATAGACCATTTAGGACAGAGCTCAGGAGAAACTTCTTCACCCAGAGAGTGGTGGCTGCGTGGAATGCTCTGCCTCAGAGGGCAGTGGAGGCCCACTCTCTGGATTCATTTAAGAAAGAGTTGGATAGAGCTCTCAAAGATAGTGGAATCAAGGGTTATGGAGATAAGGCAGGAACAGGATACTGATTAGGAATGATCAGCTATAATTATATTGAATGGCGGTGCAGGCTCGAAGGGCTGAATGGCCTACTCCTGCACCTATTGTCTATTTCTATTGTATTGTCTATTGTGTTTAAACATGTTAGTGAGATATGAGTATATTTTCAATTGCCTCTATCTGTCTCAGAGCTCAGTAATGTGGGATGTGATTGTCAGTGTCTGTGTGATGCTCGGTATGCAGACCATGCCTCTGAGAGACTGTCCGATTGTTTCAAACAGCATATTCCTTCAGCTGTTTGCAGCAAATTGGTTACTGCCTGGACCCAACCAGCCAGAGCTCACAAAACCCAAAGCACAGTGTCCAGAATTGGGCAGGACTGGGCAATATTTTTTATGTAAATTTATTCATGGAATATGATAAGGCTAATATTTATTGCCTGTCCCTTTTTGCCCTTGAGAAGGTGGGGATGAGCTGTCACATTGACCTGCTGCAGCCCATGTGCTGTAGGTAGACTTACAATACCATTAGGGAGGGAACTTGAAACAGTGGCACTGAAAAAACGGCAATATACTTCCCAATCAGCTCGGTAGATGGCTTGGATTGGAACGCAAACATGGTGGTCCCATGTATCTGCTTCCCTTGTCCTTCTTCATGTTCGTGGTTTCAGAGTTACGTTGTAAGGAGCCTTGGTAAATTTCTGCAGAGCACCGTGTAGATGGCAGACATTGCTGCTTCTGAGTGTCAATGGGTGAGGGGTGAAGCTGCACTCACAGGCAAATGGAGGTATTCAATCACACACACATTCAACATGAGTCTTTTTGATGGGAGACAGGCTTTCCGAAATTTTGAGGTGAGTCATTCCTGTAGGATTTCTTGCCGCTGACATATTCTTGTAGCCAATCAATTAATATGTGTCAAAGTGTGGCGCTGGAAAAGCACAACAGGTCAGACAGCATCTGAGGTACAGGAGAGTCGACGTTTTAGCATAAGCCCTTCACAGGACTGGGTAACGAAATTATATGGTCTGTCCAGTTCTGGTTAACGGTAATCCCCGGGATATTGCTAGGTGGGTGTTCAATGATGGTGGTGGCATTGAGCATTAAATGATGTGGTACACTTTTCTATTGTCAGAGGTAATCGTTGTCTGGCATGTGTGTAATGGGAGTGGTACTTGTCACTGTTAAGTACACACCTGCATAGTTCCAGGACCTGTTGCATTTGGACAAGGACTGCTCCAGTATCTGAGTAAATCACGAATGGTGTTGAACATTGTCCAATCATTGGCAAACATCCCCAGTTGTGACTTTACTTGAGTAGGGATGGTCATTTATGAAGCAGCTGAAAATTATTGGGCCTAGGGCAGAGAGAACTCTAACAGCTCACTGATGCTGTCCCTCTCTCTGAGCTAGGAATCTTGCTTCTAGTTCCACTTGCTCCAGAGGTGTCGAACAACATATCTGAACAGAATAATGTTGCAGTATCTTCCCCAAGGAGCTGAGCGAGGACTTGGTTAGCTCAGTCAGTTGGACGGCTCGTTTGTAATACAGATTAATGGCAACAGTGTGGGTTCAGTTCCAGCACTGAATGAGGTGCCTGAAAAGGGCTGTCTTACTCAACCTCTCCCTTGCTTGAGGCATGATGACTGTCCAGTTAAACTGCCGCGAGTTGCATCTATCTAACAAGGGAACAACCCTATCATCCTGTTGGTCTATGGTGCCCTGCCTTTCCATTTCTGGTCTACAGGTTTACTCGGAAACCCCTCCCCTGGGGACCTGCGGTGGAGCTGAGATGGCTTCTCCCCACCAACCCCAGCCACCTTCCTTTGTACCAGGTATAACTTCAGCCAGTGCAGACGATTCCTATTTGCTCCAATTTTGCTGTTAATCCAGGATATGACACTTGGTCAAATGCAGTTATGATGATGTTAAGTGCAGTCACTGTCACCTCAACTCGAGAATTCAGCTGTGTGTTCTCTTGTTGTACATCGTTAAACCAAGGCTTCAATGTGCCCAAGGGATGAGAGCCCAAACTGAGTTTAAGCGAGCAGGTTGGTGCTGAGGCAGTGCTGCTTGATCCCACTGTAGATGACATCTTCCATCACTTTATCAATGTTGGGAATTAGAGCAATGTGGTAGTCATTGAGTGTCTGATGTTTTGTCTGTGTGCGTACAAGACACACCCTGATAGTTTCCCACATTGTCAGGTAGGTGCCAGCGCTGTATCCCAGCAGGAAAAGCTTGAATGGAATGTTCTCAGGGCCCACAGACTTTGCATTCCCCATCCCATCAGCCGTTTGGAGTTACCACACACAGTGAATAGACTTAGCTGATGATTCCCATCTGGAGAAGACTAAAATAGATCATCCCATCGACACTTTGGTCTGAACATTTTTGTGAATGTTTCATCCTTAGCTTTTCTATTGTTGTACTGGGCCCTTTCATCGTTGAGGAGGGTGATATTTGTGGATCCTACCCTTCCAGTGAGTTGTTTGATTGACCACACAATTCACGCTGATTGCATGCGTCAGGATTGCAAAAATTAGGTATGATTTGTTGGTTAGATCTGTCTGCCACTGGCTGTTTACGCTACTTGGTGAGTAAGTGATCCTGTTTGGTAACGTCACTTCATTGTGAGGTATACCTGGTGCTGCTCTTGACCGGTCCTCCTGTGTTCCTCATAGAACACGGGTTTAACCCCAGGCCTGATGGTCACGGTAAAGTGGAGCATATGCCAGGCAGTGACAGTGAAAATTGTGCTAAAGTACAATTCTGCTGCTGTTGGTAACGACCAGAATCAACTCACACAGGCCAGTGCTGGGTTCTAGATCTCTTTGAAATCTTTACCATTTAGCATGGTGATAATATTTCTCACATGTGCGCTCATGCATGTGTGTACACACACACGCACACGCACTATTGACAATGTAAAAGTGGGACTTTCTCTGTAGAAATACTGTATGCCCTGTCACCATTCCCAATATGGTCCTCGATCAATGTGTCTGCAGCCGGTAGTTTGGTGCGGATGAGGTCAAGTATGTTTCTGCCTGTCAGTCGCTCCCTCCTGATTCGGTGCAGCCCCAGTCCAGCAGCTATGTCCTTTTGGACCCGACCGTCTCGATCAGCAATGCTGCAGCTGAGCCCCTCTTGGTGGTGGGGTTTGAAATGGTCCACCCAGTATACATTCCCCAGCTCATTCACTCTGTCAGTGCATCCTCCAAGTGTTGTTCAATGTAGAGGGACACTGACCCACCAGCTCAGGCAGTGGAGTCATCAGGAGGTTTCCATTTCAGTGTTTGATCTGACACCATGAGGTTTCGTTATGTCACATTGTTGCTTGAGGAGTCTGTTGAATGCCTTTGCCACATCTCGCCCTAGTCCCCAGACATTAGGAAGGAGGGAATTCCAGTGTCTGCAGTGCTTTTAATTTTTGTCACTATCAAGTGAAGGGCCTCTTTTGTGCTGTATGACACCCACTCTATGACTCTTGTGATTTGACAGTCCAAGGTCTCCCTCCTTCAGTTCCTCCAAGTGCCTTGTCTATTCCACAGAATTCTACAATATTTTCTCTACTAAGACAGTGCATAATTCAGTTTTTAAAGTATCTACGTGTATCTCTGTATCTTTCCCTGTCATCTCTTCCAGCCGCCACATCCATTGGTATCTCAGTAACCCTCCGTATCTCCACAATCTTTATCTCATACTCCAGCCCCACCTCTCACTGTAAATTCCGCCAGTCCCTGCACCTCACCCTAACTCTCTAATATCCAGCTGCTACACCTCCCCCCATACCCTGTGAATGAATTATAAAATATCTCAATAACATGTTCTTGCATGCACAGGCCACGCAATCTCGCGACCACCTCCAGCCTTGCTTTCCTACCTCTGTAACATCTCCAGCCTTGCTTTCGCATCTCTGTAACATCTCTAGCCTTGCTTTCCTATCTCTGTAACATCTCCAGCCTTGCTTTCCTCTCTCTCGATAACAACTCCAGCCTTGCTTTCCTACCTCTGCAACATCTCCAGCCTTGCTCTCCTATCTCTGTAACATCTCCAGCCTTGCTTTCCTCTCTCTGTAACGTCTCCAGCCTTGCTTTCCTACCTCTGTAACATCTCCAGCCTTGCTTTCGCATCTCTGTAACATCTCCAGCCTTGCTTTCCTACCTCTGTAACATCTCCAGCCTTGCTTTCGCATCTCTGTAACATCTCCAGCCTTGCTTTCCTATTTTTCTGTAACATCTCCAGCCTTGCTTTCCTATTTATCTGTAACATCTCCAGCCTTGCTTTCCTACCTCTGTAACATCTCCAGCCTTGCTTTCACATCTCTGTAACATCTCCAGCCTTGCGTTCCTATCTCTGTAACATCTCCAGCCTTGCTTTCCTATTTTTCTGTAACATCTCCAGCCTTGCTTTCCTATCACTGTAACATCTCCAGCCTTGCTTTCGCATCTCCGTAACATATCTAGCCTTGCTTTCCTCTCTCTCTGTAACATCTCCAGCCTTGCTTTCCTCTCTCTGTAACATCTCCAGCCTTGCTTTCCTCTCTCTGTAACATCTCCATCCTTGCTTTCCTACCTCTGTAACACCTCCAGTCTTGCTTTCGCATCTCTGTAACATCTCCAGCCTTGCTTTTGCATTTCTGTAACATTTCCAACCTAACTTTCCTCTCTCTGTAACATCTCCAAACTTGCTTTCCTCTCTCTCTGTAACATCTCTGGCCTTGCTATCCTCTCTCTCTGTAACATCTCCAGCCTTGCTTTCCTAAAACTGTAACATCTCCAGCCTTGCTTTCCTACCTCTGTAACATCTCCAGCCTTGCTTTCACATCTCTGTAACATCTCCAGCCTTGCGTTCCTATCTCTGTAACATCTCCAGCCTTGCTTTCCTATTTTTCTGTAACATCTCCAGCCTTGCTTTCCTATCACTGTAACATCTCCAGCCTTGCTTTCGCATCTCCGTAACATATCTAGCCTTGCTTTCCTCTCTCTGTAACATCTCCAGCCTTGCTTTCCTCTCTCTGTAACATCTCCATCCTTGCTTTCCTACCTCTGTACCATCTCCAGTCTTGCTTTCGCATCTCTGTAACATCTCCAGTCTTGCTTTCGCATCTCTGTAACATCTCCAGCCTTGCTTTTGCATTTCTGTAACATTTCCAACCTAACTTTCCTCTCTCTGTAACATCTCCAAACTTGCTTTCCTCTCTCTCTGTAACATCTCTGGCCTTGCTATCCTCTCTCTCTCTGTAACATCTCCAGCCTTGCTTTCCTCTCTCTCTGTAACATCTCCAGCCTTGCTTTCCTATCGCTGTAACATCTACAGCCTTGCTTTCCTCTCTATGCAACATCTCCAGCCTTGCTTTCCTCTCTCTCTGTAACATCTCCAGCCTTGCTTTCCTATCGCTATAACATCTACAGCCTTGCTTTCCTCTCTATGCAACATCTCCAGCCTTGCTTTCCTCTCTATCTATAACATCTCCAGCCTTGCTTTCCTATCACTGTAACATCTCCAGCCTTGCTTTCCTCTCTCTGTAACATCTCCAGCCTTGCTTTCCTCTCTCTGTAACATCTCCAGCTTTGCTTTCCTATCACTGTAACATCTCCAGCTTTACTTTCCTCTCTATCTGTAACATCTCCAGCCTTGCTTTCCTCTCTCTGTAACATCTCCAGCTTTGCTTTCCTCTCTCTGTAACATCTCCAGCCTTGCTTTCCTCTCTCCCTGTAACATCTCCTGCCTTGCTTTCCTCTCTCTGTAACATCTCCAGCCTTGCTTTCCTCTCTCTGTAACATCTCCAGCTTTGCTTTCCTATCACTGTAACATCTCCAGCTTTACTTTCCTCTCTATCTGTAACATCTCCAGCCTTGCTTTCCTCTCTCTGTAACATCTCCAGCTTTGCTTTCCTCTCTCTGTAACATCTCCAGCCTTGCTTTCCTCTCTCCCTGTAACATCTCCTGCCTTGCTTTCCTCTCTCTGTAGCTCCTCCTGCCTTGCTTTCCTCTCTCTGTAACACCTCCTGCCTTGCTTTCCTCTCTCTGTAACACCTCCAGCCTTGTTTTCCTCTCTCTGTAACATCTCCAGCCTTGCTTTCCTCTCTCCCTGTAACATCTCCAGTCTTGCTTTCCTCTCTCTGTAGCTCCTCTTGCCTTGCTTTCCTCTCTCTGTAACACCTCCTGCCTTGCTTTCCTCTCTCTGTAACACCTCCAGCCTTGCTTTCCTCTCTCTGTAACATCTCCAACATTGTTTTCCTATCTCTCTGTAACATATCTGGCCTTGCTATCCTCTGTCTCTGTAACATCTCCAGCCTTGCGTTCCTCTCTCCGTGTCACATCTCCAGCTTTGCTTTCCTATCTCTGTAACATCTCCAGCCTGGTTTCCTTCAGACCTCAGTGAATTGGTTTTTACGCACCTCAGTGAATTGGTTATATATTTGCTCCTGCATTTTCATCTTTCTGGGGCTCTATAAAATATCCCCAGCAGCGTGCCTGTCATCGTTTGGAACCTCACATCGACCCATAATTCCTCATTTAAAGACACATCCAAGATATTGTCTCTCCTTACTGCAGTAACTGTTCATTAATTAATAATGCAACACCACCTCCTCTTTAACACCCTCTCCTGTCCTGACTATAATTCAAGTACAACAGAATACTGAGTTGTTAGCCCTGACCTCCCTCAAACACGTCTCTGTGATGGCAAAAATATTCCATCTCCACATGTCGACACATGCCATTGTCACAACAGTCTGTCTGATAATACTCCCAGCATTCATATTAAGCTGGAATATAACACCTGGAATACTCTGTGTATCGGAGTTTCTCAATCATTCACTATTTGTTATCAGGCTGCCCAAACCATGAACCAAAATTGTAACTCTGGGACTGAATGAATATTTGTTGAATTGTATTTTTTTTTTAAAAGAATGTATTCATCAAGTGCAACTTTCCAGAACTGAGCAGTCAGCTCCACATACAATGAGTTTCTGATGGTTAATTCCCCCCCTCAGTGTGCAAAGGGGAAAGAACACAGTAATGGAGAATGTGAGGACTGCAGTTGATGGAGATCAGAGTTGAAAAGTGTGGTATTGGAAAAGCACAGCATGTCAGGCAGCATCCGAGGAGCAGGATAGTCGATAGTTCGGGCATGAGCTCTTTATCAGGAAAGCATTGATGCATTCCTTTCTTTTTGATTCCGTGATTTGCAGGACGTTGGGAACCATACTTGCTCAGCAAGACAGCACTGTATATAGCACTGAAAACGAAATCAGTCAATCAATTGGTTGGACAGGGTGTAGACAGGTTGAGGGAAAATACAGACTGATTGAAGTACAAGCATAAGGATGGATAAATCCCCTGGGCCAGATGGGATATACACAATGTTACTCCCAGGAAGTGATGGAAGAGATTGGTGTGATTTTGGTAATACTTATGCGTCTTCACTGTTCACTGGAATAGTGCCAGATGTTTGGGGGGTGGCAAATGTTATCCTCTTGTTCAGGGAAGGGAATAGGGATAACCCTGGGAATGATAGAAAAGACAGTCTTATACCAGTGGAGGGCAAAGTATTGGAGAGGATTCTGAGAGACAGGATTTACAATTACTTAAAAAAAACATAGTATGATCAGAGGTAGTCAGCATGGCTTTTTGAAGAGCAGATCATGCCTCACAAACCTTACTGAATTCTGTGAAGTTGTGAAAAAACATGTTGATGAAGATAGACCAGTAGATGTGGTGAAGATTAATTTTAGAAGGCGTTTGATAAGGTTCCCCGTTTTGGGCTCATTCAGAAGGTAAGAAGGCATGGGACGCAGGGAAATTTGGCTGTCTGGATACGGGCGTGGCTGGCCCATAGAAGACAGAGGGTGGTAGCAGATGGAAAGTATTCAGCCTGGAGCTCAGTGAGCAGTGGCGTTCCACAGGGATCGGTTCTGGGGCCTGTGCTCTTTGTGATTTTATAAATGACTTTGATGAGGAAGTGGAATGGTGGGTTAGAAAGTTTGCCGATGACATGAAGTTTGATGGAGTTGTGGACAGTGTGGTGGGTTGTTGTAGTTTGCAACAGGACATCGACAGGACACAGAGCTGGGCTGATAAGTGGCAGATAGAGTTTAACCGTTGAAAGTGTGAATTAATTTAATTTGGAAAGGTTGCATTTGCATACAGGATACAGGGTTAAAGGCAGAATTCTTGGCAGTGTGGAGCAACAGAGGGATCTTGGGGTTCATGCCCATAGTTTCCTCAGTGTTGCCACCGACGTTGATAAGGTTGTTAAGGAGGTGTATGGTGTGTTGGCTTTCATTATGGGGGATTGCGTTTAAGAGCGGCGAGGTTAATGCTTAGGTCAATAAAGCTGAGGTTCAACCACACTCGGAGTACTGTGTTCATATCTGGTTGCCTCTGTATAGGAAACATGTGGGAGCCTCAGACAGTGTGTAGAGGAGATTTACCAAGATGCTGCCAGGACTGGAGGACACGTCTTAGGGAGAAAGTTTGAGGGAGCTGGGGCTTTTCTCCCTGGAGCGAAGAAGGATGAGAGGTGACTTGATAGGGGTATACAGGATGTTGAGAGACATAGATAGATTGGATAGCCAATGTCTTTTCCCATGGCAGAAGTGGCTATCAACAAGGGCCGTAATTTTAATGTGATTGGAGAAAGGTTTCGGGGGCTGTCAGAGATAGGTTCTTTACACAGAAAGTGGTGGGGGCGGAATGCACCGCCAGTGGTGGTAGTAGAGTCAGATACATTAGAGATATTTAAGAAGACTCTTGGATAGGCACATGGACGTTAGTACATTGAAGGTTATGTAGGTTAGTCTGATCTTAGAGTAGGATAAAAGGCTGCCAAAACATTGAGAGCTGAAGCGCCTGCACTGTGCTGTACTGTTCTATGTTCCAAGTTTCACTCAGCTTGTGGATTCTCGTCGGTTGGTGAATTTGGGAGGGAGGGAGGCGGGTGAGGGAGTGAGGTGTGTGAGGGAGTGAGGTGTGTGAGGTCAGGAATCTGGGGTGGGGCGTTAGACCAAGAGGTCCAGTTTTGATGTGCTTTGTTACATTCACCTGAATGTCAGCATATGTGAGGTTTCCAAGACCAGACAAAATCCACCAAGTTCAGATATTAATACGATTCTTGGCTTGCCGTTTGCTCCTGGTTTCTTCAGATACATTCTGTTGGATGACCTATGAATTTGTATCTGAGCATCCACAGGCATGTACAATTTTATTTTGATCCTGGTTAATTTAGTGGATATAGTTTCAGAGGGTTCGCTGTGAGACAATAGACTGTTAGTTTTGACCATTTTCATCCAGTGTCTGGTCCAGGAGGCAGATGTATGGAATCTGGAGGTCATGCCAGATAAGTATCTGGAGGTCATGCCACCATAAGTAACGTGTGCGATGTGATTATGACACTCCATGTCCATACATCTGCTCCCTGGGCCAGGCTCTGACTGATGATGAATTTATAAGGCATGGTTCCTGGTCAGTCATTGGTATCTAATTTAGACAGCATTTGTACCTACACTGAGAGCAGTGATACACTGAGCAGTGTTGGTTAGTTTTCTCCTGCTCAAGGCGGATCCAAATGAATCTCTGTCAGAGAATGTTTGAATGACTGCCCTGACCCAGGTTGGAAACTGTCTGGTCAGATTCAGGAGCAGGCCAGTGCCTCACTCAGTGCCACCGGCAGCTGCGAGGTCCAGTAGCACTGTACCCAAATTCAGGCCTTTTGGAATCCACTTTTAATGTTGGTCATGATGTAAAGTCATGAGTTTACTGATCTGAACAATGATCAGGAGTTAGCCATGTTTGTGAATTGTGCAATAATAAGGTATGAGCTACAATTATTCAACTGAACAATAACTGCATCATCTCTGAAAACAATTAAGTTGATTCCACATTGATGGAATTAAAATATAAACACGAAAAATCTTTTATTGTACAAAAGTAAGGAATCACATTTTGTTTTGTATCGAAAACGAACGGGTCTGGCTATTTTGGTGATCACAATTACACATTGAATCTCAGTATTCAAATACATACATTGTCGCTCTATCAGTTACAAAGTGGCTGACCTCTGATTGATTGCATATTCAGATTGAACAAATGATTGAAAAATCAAATAGACTTACAACTCTTACACATTTAAATATAATCAATCGATTTAATTTCTCACCTGAAATATGTGAGCTTCAGCTATTTGCCAACAATTCTATTAGTTTTAAAATAATGATGGAAAAGGATAGACTCGATGCAAATGTTAATGTTCTAAATTGGAGAAATGCCAATTTTGATGGGATTAGGCAATAACTTTCAAAAGCTGATGGCAGCAGATGTTCGCAGGGAAAGGGATGGCAGGAAAATGGAAAGCCTTCAGAAATGAGATAACGAGAGTCCAGAGACAATATATTCCTGTTAGGATGAAATGAAAGGCTGGTAGGTGTAGAGAGTACTGAATGGAGAAAGTGAGGACTGCAGATGCTGGCGATCAGAGCTGAAAATGTGTTGCTTGAAAAGCGCAGCAGGTTTCGGGCACAAGCCCTTCTTCAGGAATAAGGAAAGTTTGTCCAGCAGGCTAAGTTAAAAGGTAGAGAGGAGGGACTTGGGGAGGGGCGTCGGAAATGTGATAGGTGGAAAGAGGTGAAGGTGAGGGTGATAGGTCAGACTGGGGTGGGGGCGGAGAGGTCAGGAAGAAGATTGCAGGTTAGGAAGGCGGTGCTGAATTCGATGGATTTGACTGAGACAAGGTGGGGGGAGGGGAAATGAGGAAACTGGTGAAATCCGAGTTCATCCCTTGTAGTTGGAGGGTTCCTAGGCGGAAGATGAGGCGCTGTTCCTCCAACCGTCGTGTTGTTGTGGTCTGGCGATGGAGGAGTCCAACGACCTGCATATCCTTGGTGGAGTGGGAGGGGGAGTTGAAGTGTTGAGCCACAAGGTGGTTGGGTTGGTTGGTCCGGGTGTCCCAGAGGTGTTCTCTGAAACCCTCTGCAAGTGGTGAACTCGGATTTGACCAGTTTCCTCATTTCCCCTCCCCCCCCACCTTGTCTCAGTCAAATCCATCGAATTCAGCACCGCCTTCCTAACCTGCAATCTTCTTCCTGACCAATCCACCCCCACCCCAGTCTGACCTATCACCCTCACCTTGACCTCTTTCCACCTATCACATTTCCGACGCCCCTCCCCCAAGTCCCTCCTCCCTACCTTTTATCTTAGCCTGCTGGACAAACCTTCCTCATCCTGAAGAAGGGCTTGTGCCCAAAACGTCGATTCTCCTGTTCCCTGGATGCTGCCTGACCTGCTGCGCTTTTCAAGCAACACATTTTCAGCTCTAGAGAGTAGTGAATGACTAAAGAAATTGAGGGCCTGGTTAAGAAAAAAGAGGAAGCATTTGACATGTACAGGCAGGATAGGTCGAGTGAATCCTTACAAGAGTATAAAGGCAGGAGGAGTATACGAGAGAGCGAAGTCAGGAAATCAAAAAGGGGACATGAGATGGTTTTGGAAAATAGATTTAGGGAGAATCCAAAATGACTTTACAAATACATTGAGGACAAAAGGGTAAATAGGGAGAGAATAGAGCTCTCAAAGTTCAGCAAGACAGCCTTTGTGTGGAGCTGCAGGAGTTAGGGGAGATACTAAATGCTATTTTGTATCAGTGTTTACTCAGGAGAAGGACATGGGCGAGGTAGATATACAGAGAAATAGATGGTGACTTCTTAAAAAATGTTCATATTACAGAGGAGGAAGTGCTGATGTCTTGAAATGCATAAATGCATGAATAAATCCCCAGGACGCGATCGATCAGGTGTAGCCTAGAACTCTGTGGGAAGCTAGAGAACTGATTGCTGGGACTCTTGCAGAGATACTTGTACCATTGATAGCCACAAGTGAGGTGCCAGAAGACTGGAGGTTGGCGAACGTGGTGCCAGTGTTTAAGAAAAGTGGAACGGACAAGTCAGGGAACTATAGACCAATGAGACTGACGTCAGTGGAGGGCATGTTGTTGCAGGGAATCCTGAGGGACAGGATGAACATGTATTTGGAAAGGCAAAGACTGATTAGGGATAGTCAACATGGCTTTGTGTGTGGAAAATGATGTCTCAGTAACTTGATTGAAGTTTTTGCAGAAGTAACGAAGAGGATTGATGAGAGCAGAGCGGTGGACGTGATATATATGGACTTCAGTAAGGCATTCGATATGGTTCCCCATGGGAGACTGGTTAGCAAGGTTAGATTTCATTGGAGTACAGGGAGAACTAGCCAGTTGGATACAGAACTAGCTAAAAGTAGAAGACAGAGGCTGGTGGTGGAGTGTTGTTTTTCAGATTGGAGGCATGTGACCAGTGGAATGTCAAAGAATCAGTGTTGGGTCCACTACTTTTTGTCATTTATGTAAATGATTTGCATGTGAGTATAAGAGGTATAGTTAGCAAATTTGCTGATGACACAAAAATTGGAGGTGTAGTGGACAGCGAAGAAGGTTACCTCAGATTACAAGAGGATCTTGATCACATGGGCCAATGGGCTGAGGAGTGGCAGATGGAGTTTAATTTAGATAAATGTGAGATGCTGCATTTTGGGAAAGCAAATCTTAGCAGGGCTAATACTCTTAATGGTGAGGTCCAATGGAATTTTGCTGAACAAAGAGACCGTGGTGTGCAGGTTCATTGTTTCTTGAATGTAGAGGAACAGGTAGGTTGGTTAGTGAAGAAGGCATTTTGTATGTTTTCCTTAATTGGTCAGAGCATTGAGTACAGGAATTGCGAGGTCATGTTGCAGCTGTACAGGACATTGGTTAGGCGACCATTGGAATATTGCGTGCAATTCTGTTCCCCTTCATATCGGTAGGATGTTGTGAATCTTGAAAGTGTTCTAAGAAGATTTACAAGGATGTTGCCAAGGTTGGGGGGTTTCAGCTATCGCTGGTGGTTGAATAGGCTATGGCTATTTTCCCTGGAACTTTGGAGACTGAGGCGTGACCTTAAAGAGGTTTATAAAATCATGAGGGCCATGAATGGGGAGAGAGACAAGGTCATTTCCCTGGTGTGGGGGAGTCCAGAACTAGAGGGCATAGAGTTAGGTTGCAAAGGAAAAATATAAATGAGATGCAAGGTGCAACTTTTTCACACAGAGGGTGGTTTGTGTATGGAATGAGCTGCTAGAGGAAGTGGTGGAAGTTAGTACAATTGCAACATTTAGATGGTGTCTGGATAGGTATATAAATAGAAAGGATTGAGAGGGATATGGGCTGAGTGCTGGCAGGTGCGACTAGATTGGGTTGTGTTATCTGGTCGGCATGGACAGGTTGGACCGAAGGAACTGTTTCCATGCTGTACATCTCTTTGACTCTGTGACTGTAATTTAGAAATGACAATAATTTGATATGTACTGTTAAATAAATGGTTTATATCATTAAATTGTAGCATACAATAAGTTGAAAGCTTGCTATTTTTAGAATGATTGATCAAGAACAAAGAACATTCCAACACAGGAACAGACCCTTCGGCCCTCCTAGACTGTGCTGATCCAGATCCTCCTATTTTCTAAACGTGCCTCCTATTTTCTAAGAGAATGTATCCCTCTGCTCCCTGCCCATTCATGTATCTGTCAGATACATCTTAGATAACGCTATTCTACCTGCCGCGATCTCCTCTGCTGGTAACACTTTCCAGGCTGTCACCACCATATGTGGAAAGAACTTCCCACATATATCTACCCTAAACCCTTCCCCTCTCACTTTGAACCCATGAGTCCTAGTAATTGAGTTCCAAAATCTGGGGAAAAAGCTTCTTGCTATCCACCCTGTCTATATCTCTCTTGATTTTGTAGACCTCACCCTTTGTCTTTATAATTAATATAATCCTAATCTACTCAATCTTTCTTCATAACCAGCACCCTCCATACCAGGCAACACCCTGGTGAACCTACTCTGTACTCTATTCAAAGCATCCACATCCTTTTGGTAACGTGGTGACCAGAAATATATGCAGTATTTCAAATGCGGTGAAACCAAAGTCCTATGCAACTGTAACATGACCTGCCAACGTTTGGACTCAACAGCTGATCCAATGAAGGAAAGCATACCTTATTTTGCCTTGACCAGTTTACTGACCTGCGTTGCCACCTTCAGGAAACAACGCACCCAGGTCTCACGAAATATCAATTTTCCCCAAGACTTTCCCGTTTCCTGTATTATTGCTCTTGAACTGGATCTTCCAAAATGCATCGCCTCACATTTGCACAGTCTGAACTCCATCTGCCATTTCTGTGCCCATCTCTCCAAACTATCTATATTCTGCTGCATTCTCTGACATTCCCCTTCACTATCTGCTACTCCACCAATCTTGGTGTCATCTGCAAACTTGCTAATCAGGCAACCGATACCTTCCTCCAAATCATTGACATATATCACAAACAACAGTGGTCCCAGCGCAGATCGCTGTTGCATACCACTTGTCATAGGTCTCCATTTTGAGAAATCCCCTTCCACTACTACTCTCTGTCTCCTGTTGGCCAGCCAGTTCTGGTTCTGAGGAAGACAGCAACTGTACAAGCTGGATGGGCGAACATGACAGAGCTGGGACTGAATTTCTTACGGGGTGTGTGGGAGGGATTGAAAATAACTTGGTGTGTGCTTAGGATCCAAAAAGGAATAGAAGAGGAGACTACCAGGATTCTCAAAATAATGGGAGATACAGTTGGTACTAATTTACAACAACAAGTTTAACAGTGGAAGATGGTGTAAGAAAGAAAGCCTTAATCTGAGGTACACTGTATGGACGTGAATACTCTGAATATGCGGAGTTCCAGATGTGGAAATCTGATAGACGAATCACCGAGAGCTGGCTCAAGGAATGGTAGGACTGGGTGCTAAATATTGCTGGGTATAAGGGATTCTGAAATGATAGAAGGGAAGGGAAAGGATGAAGGTAGAAGTATTGGTTTAGATTAGCGTTAGTTAAGGAGTCCAAGAGAAAGAGGATACGTCCAAGAACAGAATGAATTTGGCTGGAGCTACAGAACAACAAGTGTACAATTACACTGTGAGGTACAGTCTGTCAGCCAGTAACCATTGGAAAGGATGGAGAGAATAAATAGGCAGGTTCATTAGAGAGCGATGAGAATACTACAGATCGGTTATACTGAGAAACTTAATGTTTCAGATATAGACAGGGATACTGGTGGTGAAAGGTCACGAGGGGCAAGTGTTCCTGGGCTACATGGAGGAGGGCTGACTGCAGGAGTATGTGTCCAGCCCAAGAGGGCATGTACTGTTGGACCTGGTCCTTGGGAAAGAGGTGGGGCAAGTGGATCCAGTGTCAGTAGGGGAACGTTTTGGGGCGCAGCGATCATTTTATTGTAAAGATCAGGGTGACGGTAGAGAATGATGTGCAATGATTGAGAGTGAGAAACATTAGTTGACTGAGAGCAGCCTTCAATGGGGCAAGAATGAAGCTGGGAACCTTTCAGCAAGGTCAGTGAAATTGCAGATTTCAATAGAGTGAACCAGGTCAGATTGAGCTGGGATTATGGAGATGTTGCTGCAGTGTGACCATGACTGAGATCTGCATAAACAAAGGTTTTTCCCATTTTTACAGGAAGGTTAAATAGGCCAACACAGTGAAGTAGCATTGTGTATAAAGAATGGGATCTAATCAATTTACACACTGCTCCTCCCTGCCCTCACCGCTCATCCCTGCGTATTGATCATGTCAAACATTGGTAACCTTTGAAAAATTCAGAAAATAGCATAGTATAGAGGAGATCACTCTGTCCACTGTCTGTGTTGGTAAAGATGTGACGTTTTTTAAAGCCTAGTTCTGTCTCCCCGGACAGTGTAGGACTTCAAGTGCAGATCCAGGCACGTTATTAAAATAGTTTGAGAGTTTCTGCCGCTACTCGGCTTCCATGTGTGTCACCCAGATCCCGACCATACTCTGGGTGAAATAACAACTTTCCTCACCACTTCTCAAATATTTCAACAAATTACATTAAATATTCGCCGCTCGTAACTGAGCTCTTCAACAGGAACAAGGTATTCTCTCCCTTTCTAACCAGGCTCCTGACAATATGTGCACCCCAATCAAATCTCCTGTCAGCATCCACCATTTCAATTTTTCCTCATAACTGCACTTCCACTGTCACAGGATAACAAATCTCCTCTGTACCCTCTCCAGTCCAATTCCATCCTTCCATGTGATGGGGTGACCAGAACTGTACACAGTGTCCAAGCTGTGACTGAACTCATTATTTATACAGTTCCTGCATAAGCTTGCTGCTTTGAAGTTCCGTATTTTGTCTGATAGAGGAAATAATGCCATTTGCTATATTAACAAGATTATTAATGTTTCCAGCTTCCTTCTGCCCACACTGACTATACTGTCATTTATTGTACATATCTCTCTATTGTCGATGTCCCCAAATGCCTTGCCTTGCACTTCTCTGGGTTGTTTGTTCCATTCACCTGGATCCTATAGTTTCTGTTTTTAAACTGTCTGCCACGGAATCTCTCGTCAAATCCAAGTAATTCTCATGCAGTTACAGGTTACTGCCTCAGACCGACACAGTTAGATTAATTACACACGATCTTCCTTGAACAAATCCAGACTGACCATCCTGGAGTCCCAGGGACTTCCTCAGTGACCGTTTATCCACTGTCTCAGAATTCCAGCCACGACCTATTCAGTCATTCCCTTGCTCCACATTAAACAAAGCTGCGGTGTTAGCCATTCTCCAGTCCTCCGGCACCATCCCTGCATCCAGTGAGGATTGGATAATGTGGGTAACTATTAGACAGGGAATTTTCCCCGGCTCCTTTTAACAGTCTGAAACATTGTGTTACCGCTATTTTAAGGATTTGAATCTCCTGTAAAATTCTCCGCTCCAAGTTTGTTGCTCCCAATATTTCACACTGCATCCCTATTTTAGTTCAGACAGACAGAGGCCTAAGCCATCTAATGATTTGGTCAAGTCTCATTTTAGACGGGTTTCATGGAGGGTTTCTCTCCACAAGGTGAAGTGCATTTTCTCATGATACCATCCCCAATCTGTCTCATTAACTACCTTCCCTGGCCACATGGTCTTCCTCTCATTTGACACTAAGCAGATGTATTTTTTTCCCTTTGTCATAACAACTGCCCACTGCCTGGATATCCCAGAATGCACCAGCCTTCCTGTTACAGGGGCCATCTTTAAAAAGTCATTATACTCTTGGATTGTCAATCCGAAACTGGCCTGGACATGGCAGAGGGGGTAAAACTGGGGTTTCACTTTGAGACCAAGCCGCTGAGGTTCTGGTGGATGGCACGGTGCAAGAAAGGGACATTATCTTCCTCCAGGACTGGCAAGGAAGGCCATGATACTACACCCTGCCAGCTTGGTTGGAGGTTGATCCCTGTGTCAGTGAGGTGCCAGCCTTCTTAGTGAATGCCAAGCAGTGTCGGAAGGAGGTCAGTGACCATCTCCACGTCACCATGGTAAGTGCCACCATCTGCACTTTGTGACCTCGCCCACACTGTCTCTCTGTTACTGCACCCACCTCCCACAAAGGCTCATGTTCTCCCACTGTCACTGAATGCAGCACCTTCTCTCGGTCTGTACCAACTGTTACAAGCAATTCCACTTCCCTGGAAGGAACCACCCCACACGAGTGCAGAAAGAGCCAAGAGGAATAGGGGTTTCCCCAACATTAAGCTCCTCACCCCATCACAGGGGAAGGATCCTGACCCTAACAACCATGAAAGGCTGACTGACCGTGTCCAAGCTCCCGGACTGAGATCTGAGACACCTCTTGTCTCACTGCACTAGGCACCGTGACTGACTGTGGACAATGATATCAAGCTTCCTGGGTTTGTGTCTGTGCTCAACACCAAAACAATGCAGCAGGCGGGTGAGCCTGGTAGCTCTGGCTAAGGGGAAATACTGCTGAGGGCAGGGTAAGGCAAGGCAATAATTCTGTGACTATTCAAGTCAGTTCAAAGTGAGTGTGTACAAACACCGAGTGAGCAGCCCAGAGGGACAGTCCATGAATTGGGTGGGTGTCCCTGAGCACAGTGTCCTTGCAGCAGCATTGAGTGTGTACAAACACGGAGTGAGCAGCCCAGAGGGACAGTCCATGAGCTGGGTGTGTGTCCCTGAGCACAGTGTCCTTGCAGGAGTATTGCAAGGAGAGTTGTCAGTGCACCCTGAGCTGCAGCATTGAAGTACAGAAGCATACTGTCAGTGTGTCGGAAATGTGCTGGGATGGCATGGTGAGGCTGGCATGTGTCAGATGCCTGCATTGGTGGGTGTGGAGTACATGCAGCTTCTGTCTGTGCAGTGTCCGCCGAGATGTTGGTGTCCAAGATAGAAGGCCGTCGGAGCGAGGGGCGAGATGAAGTCACCAGTTACCAGCTCGGACTTTCACGTCCAATTCTCCATATTGATTTTCCCTGCTGTGGGTGGGAGGGTATGAAGCTGCAAGTTGTTGAGAGATCCATTGAATGTGGCTGTTGATCATCAGTCATCATTCAGTCAACATCTTGCCATTCCCGCACAAATCTTGTTTTAAAGAACAGTCCAGCACAGGAACAGGCCCTTCATCCTAGCAAACTCGCACTGACACATGATGCCATTCTAAAGTTAAAATAAAAGTTTTTGCTCTGATACCTTCTATGTCATTCTATTCCCTACTTAGTAATACTTGTGCCAACATGCCTCTTAAACCTTGCTATATTGGCTTCTTCCCCTCTATCAGTGCATTCCAGGCATTTTCACATGCTGTCTGGAACTGCGGAAAAAAACCTTACCTATCACATCTCCTGAACTTTTTACCTTTTACCTAAAACCGAACTGTCCTTCTATCTATGCCTCTGATAATTTTGTAAATATCTATCAGGTAGCCCCATAGCTGCACACAAACCATGTTTGTTCAATATCTCCTTCTGGCTAATGCCCTCCAGACCAGACAAGATCCTGGTAAAACTTTTCCATACCATCTCCAACACTTCCATATCGTTCTGCTGGTGTGGCAACCAGTACTGTACACACTGTTCTAAATGTACCTCGAACTAAGTTTCTGTACAGCTGCAATGTGACCTGCTAATGTTCATACTGCATGCTGCGGTGTATGTCTGCAAGTTTGCCGTCAATCTTCTTGATCACCCTATCCACCCATGTTGCCACTTTCAGGGAACTGAGGAGCTGTACACCTAGATCACTTCGGATGTTGATGCGGCCAGTAATTTTTCCATCCACTTTATACTTCTCTCCTGCATTAAACGTTCTAAAACGCATCACGTCGCAACTGCCCAGATAAAATTACATCCGTGTTTTCTCTGTCCAAGTCTGCAGCTGACCTAAATCCTGCTGTATTCTCTGGCAATCATCCTCATAATTTGCAACTCCACCAATCTATTTATACATCTCCAGTCAAAAAAACACTGTTCCATCACTACTCTGTCTTCTATGACCAAGCAGTTCTCTATCCATCTTACTAACTGACCGCTGATCCCATTTCACTTCATCTTCTGTATGAGACTGCCATAAGGAACCATATCAAAGGCCTTGCTAAGGTCCAATCGGCCAACATCGAGCCCCATGCCCTCATCAATCAATTTTGTCATTTCCTCAAAATAATTCATCACGTTTCTGAGACAGGATATTCCCCACACAACTGTGTTGTCTGTTGCTCATAAGTCCATACGAGAGTACTGTTGGAGTTGCACTCATTCAGACAAGTGACTATTCCATCATATTCCTGACTTGAACCTTGGAGTTTAGATTAGATTCCCTACATTGTGGAAACAGGTCCATCAGCCCAACCAATCCACACCAATCATCAGAAGAGCAACCCAACCAGATCCATTCGCCTGCCCTACATTTAACCCTGACTAATTGCCCTAACACTGTGGGCAATTTAGTATGGCCAATTCGGCTGACCTGCACATCTTTAGACGGTGGGAGAAAACCGGAGCACCTGGAGCAAACACACGCAGACGCTGGGAGAATGTGCAAACTTCACACAGACACCCAAGGCCGGAGTTGAACCTCGGACTTTGGTGCTGTGAGGCAGCAGTACTCAGCACTGAGCTCTTGATGGTTACTCTACAGTGGGAGGTATGTTGGGCCGTGATGGTTACTGTACAGTGGGAGGTATGTTGGGCTGTGATGGTTACAGTACAGTGGGAGGTATGTCGAGCTATGACAGTGACTTTACAGTGGGAGGTATGCTGGGCGGTGTGACAGTGACTGTACATTAGGAGGTACGTCGAGCTGTGATGGTTACTCTACAGTTGGAGATATGTCGGGGTGTGATGGTTACTCTACAGTGGGAGGTATGTCGGGCCGTGATGGTTACTCTACAGTGGGAGGTATTTCGGGCCATGATGGTTACTGTACAGTGGAAGGTATGTCGGGCCGTGATCGTTACTGTACAGTGGGAGGTATGTCGGGGTGTGATGGTTACTGTACAGTGGAAGGTATGTCGGGCCGTGATGGTTACTGTGCAGTGGGAGGTATGTCGAGCCATGACAGTGACTGTAAAGTGGGAGGTATGTTGGGCCATGTGACAGTGACTGTACAGTAGGAGGAATGTCGAGCTGTAATGGTTAATCTACAGTGGGAGGTATGTCGGACCGTGATGGTTACTGTACAGTAGGAGGTATGTCAAGCCATAATGTTTACTGTACTGTGGGAGTTCCGTCGGGCTGTGATGGTTACTGTACAGTGGGAGGTATGTCGGGGTGTGATGGATACTGTACAGTGGGGGGTATGTCGGGCCGTGATGGTTACTGTACAGTGAGAGGTATGTCGAGCCGTGATGGTTACTGTACAGTGGGAGGTATGTCGGGCTGTGATGATTACTGTACAGTGGGTGGTATGTCGAGCCATGATGGTTACTGTACAGTGGGAGGTATGTTGGGTCGTGAGGATTACAATACAGTGGGAGGTATGTCAGGCCGGTTTGGTTACTGTACAGTGGGAGGTATGTCGAGCTGTGATGGTTACTGTACAGTGGGGCGTATGTCGGTCCGTGATGGTTACTGTACAGTGGGAGGTATGTTAGGTCGTGAGGATTACAATACGGTGGAGGGTATGTCAGGCCGTGATGGTTACTGTACAGTGGAGGGTATGTCAGGCCGTGATGGTTACTGTACAGTGGGTGGTATGTGGAGCCATGACAGTGACTGTACAGTGGGAGGTATGTTGGGCCGTGATAGTGAATGTACAGTGGGAGGGATGTCGAGCTGTGACAGTTACTGTACAGTGGGAGGTATGATAGGCCGTGATGGTTACTGTACACTGGGGGGTATATCGGGCCGTGATGATTACTGTTCAGTGGGAGGTATGTCGAGCTGTGGCTGTTATTCTACAGTGGGAGTATTGTCTGGCCGTGATGGTTACTGTACATTTCGAGGTATGTCAGGCCGTGATTGTTACTGTACAGTGGGAGGTATGTCGAGCCGTGATGGTTTCTGTACAGTGGAAGGTATGTCGGGCCGTGATGGTTACTGTATAGTGGGAGGTATGTCGAGCTGTGACTGTTATTGTACAGTGGGAGGTGTGTTGGGCCATGATGGTTACTGTACAGTGAGAGGTATGTCGAGCTGTGACTGTTATTGTAAAGTGGGAG
Source organism: Chiloscyllium plagiosum (assembly GCF_037043375.1). Lineage (NCBI taxonomy): Eukaryota > Metazoa > Chordata > Chondrichthyes > Orectolobiformes > Hemiscylliidae > Chiloscyllium > Chiloscyllium plagiosum. Next base: position 33,430,138 of record NW_028270189.1, read on the forward strand.
GTATGTCTGGCCGTGATGGTTACTGTACAGTGGGAGGTATGTCGAGCCATGATGGTTACTGTACAGTGGAAGGTATGTCGGGCCGTGATGGTTACTGTACAGTGGGAGGTATGTCGAGCCATGATGGTTACTGTACAGTGGAAGGTATGTCGGGCCGTGATGGTTACTGTACAGTGGGATGTATGTCGAGCCATGACAGTGACTGTACAGTGGGAGGTATGTTGGGCCGTGTGACAGTGACTGTACAGTAGGAGGAATGTCGAGCTGTAATGGTTAATCTACAGTGGGAGGTATGTCTGGCCGTGATGGTTACTGTACAGTGGGGGGTAAGTCTGGATGTGATGGTTACTGTACAGTGGGAGGTATGTCAGGCCGTGATGCTTACTGTACATTGGGTGGTATGTCAGGCCGTGATGGTTACTGTACAGTGGGAGATATGTCGGGCCGTGATGGATACTGTACAGTGGGTGGTATGTCGGGACGTGATGGTTACTGTACATTGGGAGCTATGTCGGGCCGTGATGGATACTGTACAGTGGGTGGTATGTCGGGACGTGATGGTTACTGTATAGTGGGAGGTAGGTCTCTCCCTGACGGTTACTGTACAGTTTGAGGTATGTCGGGGTGTGATGGTTACTGTACCGTGGGAGATATGTCGGGCTGTGATGGTTACTGCACAGTGGGAGGTATGTCGGGGTGTGATGGTTACTGAACAGTGGGAGGGATGTCGGACCGTGATGGCTGCTGTACAGTAGAGGGGGGGTTATGTCGGACCGTGACAGTTACTGTACAGTTGGAGGTATACCTGGCCGTGATGTTTACTGTACAGTGGAAGTTATGTCGGGCCATGATGGTTACTGTACAGTGGGAGGTATGTCGGGGTGTGATGGTTACTGAACAGTGGGAGGTATGTCAGACCGTGATGGTTACTGTACAGTGGGAGGTATGTCGGGCCGTGATGGTTACTGTACAGTGGGAGGTATGTCGGGCCGTGATGGTTACTGTACAGTGGGAGGTATGTCGGGCCGTGATGGTTACTGTACAGTGGGAGGTATGTCGGGCCGTGATGGTTACTGTACAGTGGGAGGTATGTCGGGCCGTGATGGTTACTGTACAGTGGGAGGTATGTCGGGCCGTGAGGTTACTGTACAGTGGGGGGTATGTCGGGGTGTGATGGTTACTGTACAGTGGGAGGTATGTCGGGGTGTGATTGTTACTGAACAGTGGGAGGTATGTCAGACCGTGATGGTTACTGTACAGTGGGAGGTGTGTCAGACCGTGACGGTTACTGTACGGTGGGAAGTATGTCGGGCTGTGATAGTTACTGTACAGTGGGAGGTATGTCAGACCGTGACGGTTACTGTACAGTGGGAAGTATGTCGGGCTGTGATAGTTACTGTACAGTGGGAGGTATGTCGGGCTGTGATAGTTACTGTACAGTGGGAAGTATGTCGGGCTGTGATAGTTACTGTACAGTAGGAGGGATGTCGGACCGTGATGGCTGTTGTACAGTGGGTGGGGGGGGTATGTCGGGCCGTGACAGTTACAGTACAGTGTGAGGTATGTTGGGGTGTGATGGATACTGTACTGTGGGAGGTATGCCGACCGAGATGTTTACTGTATAATGGGAGAGATGTCGGGCCGTGATGGTTACTGTACAGTGGGAGGTAGTTGGACCGTGAGGGTCACTGTACAGTGGGAGTTTTGTCGGGCCGTGGTGGTTACTGTACAGTGGGAGGTATGTCGGGCTGTGATGGTTAATGTACAGTGGGAGAGTTTTCGGACCGTGGTGGTTACTATATAGTGGGATTTATGTCTGTCCAGGAAGTTGCAGACTGTATGAGTTGTACAGAATATGATTGTGCTGCTGCCGATGGGCCATTATACCTCATGGATGCATCGTCATTGGTTGCTTAATCTGTTTAAAGTCTGTACCATTCAGTAGATATCACAGTGTGGAGGGTCTGCAAAATGTGAAGTTAGCCCTTGTTCCCCATTAAGACTGTGCAGTGACCATTCTTACCGATATATGAAATGGAGGAGTGTATCTGCAGCAGGCAGATCGGTGATGATGTCGTCAATTTTTGGTTTCCCTTTTATTGGTTCCCCATAACCTGCCGCAGAGCAGTCTAGCCGCCACAGGATCCAACATCAATGCTGAGCACTATGATTATTTTAGATTTCCTTCACTGTAGAAGACCCTTTTGCCCAACCATTCCACGCCAACCCCCTCCAAAGAGCAACCCACTACCATGGCCAATTCACCTGATCTGCATTTCTTTGGACTGTGGGAGGAAAGCCATGCAGACACAGGGAGAATGTGCAAACTCCACACAGGCAGTGGCCCAAGGCTGGAATCAAACCTGGGTCTCTGGTGCTATGAGGCAGTAATGCTAACCATTGAGCCACCATGCCTCCCCATATTGACTATATGTCAAGGAGCTGTCCGCCTCTGCCTGGCTGTGTCCTGTCAGTGGGACAGAACCTACCACAGAGGATGGTGATGTTGCCTGGGACATAATCTTGCTTTCCAGACAATATCTGATTGTTGCTTGATTAGTCTGTGGGAAATATACAGCAGGTCACTTTTACATTCTGTATAATGATGAATTAATATCACTTTATTTTTTACATATTTTAAAATAAACCAAACATCATTGTTTTTCAGTTAAAAGCAATTGAAGTGAACAATAATTGACTTACCAGAGCGCACACCTAAGTATTACAGTTCAGTGACTATAGTAATCATACAATTCATGTCCAGTTCAGTGAACACACCATCTTGCAGGCAGAAAAGCTGTTGGAAATGACATTGAGAAAAAACCTACATTCAGGCACAGTTTTACTGGCCCACACCACGATCTCCAAAAACACTGGTCATCTCCAAAATCTGTTCAATGAGCTTCCTAACTTGAGCTGTACAGTTAGTCACACAATCCCTCACAATAGACTGGTTAGAGACATACCTGAACAACAGGGAGATGTGTGTGGGGCAGACTGGTCAATGGACTAGCACATGGCGCTGGTCCAGATGCAGTTCAACATTTGTAACAATGACCAGTAAACAACCATGTCTTGCAAGTATATCCCTTCTGTAATTTTATACCTTGGACCCAATCCTGAATGAATGTGTTATAAAGATGAAGGGTTCCTGCAGCAGATGGCATGTTACATTAAATCCCTCATAAACCATATCCAGTGTATGTTATTTCCACAATGTCAGTATCCAAACAGAATTGTGCAGCTCCATTGATGGCCAGTATGATCCCAGCCCAACATGCTTGTGTGTGACTTGAGCTGGAAATCTCTGTGTAAATGTTTGCACCATTGTTCTAACCATTAACAGCAAAGTCTTTTTACTGAAGGTCCGATATCCTTTCGTAATACCAACCTTTATTTTGTCCAATAAACACAAAATCTCTCCTTTATTCAGTTCATCTTTATAACAATATGGTGAAAACAGTGCACAACTCAAAATATGGAGCATTGAAATGATGGGCCTCAGTTCCACACCCAAGACCAAGTTATTATTAAGTGCAAGGACTTTGAAAATAGAAGATAGAACAGTACAGCACAGAACAGGCCCTTCAGCCCACGATGTTGTGCCGCCCATTGATCTTCATGTATGCACCCTCAAATTTATGAGACCATATGCATGTCCAGCAGTCTCTTAAATGTCCCCAAGGACCTTGCTTCCACAACTGCTGCTGGCAACGCATTCCATGCTCTCGCAACTCTGTGTAAAGAACCCGCCTCTGACATCCCCTCTATACTTTCCTCCAACCAGCTTAAAACTATGACACCTCGTTTTAGCAATTTCTGGACTGGGAAATAGTCTCTGGGTTTCGACTCTATCTATGCTTGTCATTATCTTGTATACCTCAATTAGGTCCCCTCTTCTCCTCCCTTTCTCCAATGAAAAAAGTCCGTGCTCAGTCAACGTCTCTTCATAACATAAGCTCTCCATTCCAGGCAGAATCCTGGTAAACCTCCTCTGAATCCTCTCCAAAGCATCCACATCTTTCCTATAATAGGGCAACCAGAACTGGACGCAGTATTCCAAGTGCACTCTAACCAAAATTTTATAGAGCCTCAAGAAGATCTCACAACTCTTAAACACAATCCCCCTGTTAATGAAAGCCAAAACACCATATGCTTTCTTAACAGTCCTGTCCACTTGGGTGGCCATTTTAAGGGATCCATGTACCTGCCTATCAAGATCTCTCCATTCCTCCACATTGCCAAGAATCCTATCCTTAATCCAGTACTCAGCTTTCAAATTCGACCTTCCAAAATGAATCACCTGGCATTTATCCAGGCTGAACTCCATCTGCCACCTCTCAGACCATCTCTGCATCCTGTCAATGTCCCCCTGAAGCCTACAACAGCCCTCTATACTGTCAACGACACATCCAACTTCTGTGTCGTCTGCAAACTTGCTAAATCCCCTCATCCAAGTCATTAATTAAAATGACAAACAATGGAGACCCAAGGACGGAGTCCTGTGGAACACCACTCACCACTGACTTCCAGGCAGAATATTTTCCTTCTACTACCACTCGCTGTCTTCTGTAGGCCAGCCAATTCTGTATCCAGACAGCTAAGTTTCCCTGTATCCCATTCCTCCTGACCTTCTGAATGAGCCTACCATGGGGAACCTTATCAAATGCCTTGCTGAAGTCCGTATACATCACATCCACAGCTCGACCCTCATCATGACCTGCTCCTCACTAAGCCGTGTTGACTGCATTTAATCAAGCCATGCATTTCCAGATGGTCATAAATTCTATCCCTCAGAATCCGTTCTCACACCTTGCAGACAACAGACGTGAGACTAACTGGACTGTAATTGCACGGGAATTCCCTATTTCCTTTCCTGAAGAGAGGAATTACATTTGCCTCTCTCCAGTCCTCAGGAACGACTCCAGTGGAGACCAAGGATGCAAATATCTTCGCAAGTGACGAAGCAATCACATTTCTCATTTTACAAAGCAGCCGAGGACAAATCTGATCCGGGCCTGGCGACTTGTCAATCTTAATGTTGCTCTTCGGAGGGTCTGTGTGGACTTGTTGATCAGAAGAGCCTGTTTACACTCTGTAAGCTAAAGTGTGCTTAAAAAAAGCAGTGTGTGTGTCATCATTTTGATTCAAATCTCGACCCGCAAAGCCTCATTTGAAGACCCTTCCAAGATATTGTCCGTCCTTTCACCAGTAACTGACTTGTTAATTAATAAAGCAACACCACCTCATCTTTAACACCCTGCCCTGTCCTGTCTATAGTTCGAGTACAATAGAGTATTGAGTTGTTAGCCCTGACCTCCCTCAAATGCGCCTCTGTGATGGTAAAAATGTCACACCTCTACACACCTCCCCTTATCACATCTGTCAGGCTGTCTGAAAATACTCCCAGCATTAATGTAAGCTGCAATATAATACCTGGAATACCCTGTACCTCAGAGTTCTTCAGTCATTTCCTGTTTGATATCAAGCTGCTGAAACCATGAACCACATTTCTAACTCTGGCACTGAATGAATATCTGCGGAATTGTAATTTCTTTTTTAAAAAAATGTATTCATCAAGTGCAACTTTCGAGAACTGAGCAGTCAGCTCCACATACAATGAGTTTCTGATGGTTAATTGCCCACTCAGTGTGCAGAGGGGACAGCCCTCAGTAATGGAGAAAGTGAGGACTGCAGTTGATGGAGATCAGAATCAAAAAGTGTGGTGCTAGAAAAGTACAGTAGGTCAGGCAGCATCCGAGGGGTAGGGGAGTCAATGTTTCGGTCGTAAACTCTTCATCAGGAAAGCATTGGTGCATTCCTTTATTTTTTTCATTCCATGATTCCCAGAATGTTGTGAACTGTACTTACTCAGGAAGGCAGCACTGTATATTGCACTGAAATGGAAAGCAGACAATCAGTTGGTTGGTCAGAGTGTAGAAAAGTTGAAGGGAAGTATACACTGATTGAATGAATTACGAACATAAGAATAGATAAATCCCCTAGGCCAGATAGGGTTACCCTCGGTTACTCCAGGAAGTGACGGGAGAGATTGGCGTGCCTTTGGCGATGATCTTTGCGTCCTCACTGTCCACTGGAGCAGTGCCAGCCAGATGTTTGGAGGGTGACAAATGTTATTCCCTTGTTCGGGAAAGGCAATAGGGATAACTCTCGGAATGACCGAACAGTGAGTCTTACATCAGTGGTGGGCAAAGTATTGCAGACGTTTCTGAGAGACAGTATTTACAATTACTTAGTAAACAATAGTTTGATTACAGATAGTCCGCATGGCTTTGTGAGGAGCAGGTCATCCGTCAGAAAGCTTATTGAATTCTTTGAAGATGTAAAAAACACATTGATGACGGTAGACCAGTAGATGTGGTCAACAAGAATTTTAGCAAGGCATTCCCCATTGTAGGCTCATTCAGAAGGTACGGAAGCATGGGGAGCAGAGAAATTTGGCTCTGTGGATACGGGTGTGGCTGGCCCACAGAAGTCAGAAGATGGTAGCAGATGGAAAGTATTCAGCCTGGAGCTCAGTGACCAGTGGTGTTCCACAGGGATCGGCTCACTTGTGCTCTTTTTGATTTTTATAAATTACTTTGATGAGGAAGTGGAAAAGTAGGTTAGTACGTTTGCCGATGACACGAAGGTTGGTCGGGTTGTGGATGGTGTAGAGGGCTATTGTAGGTTGCAACAGGATACTGACAGGATGCAGAGCTGGGCTGATAAGTGGCACCTAGAGTTCAACCTTAAAAAGCGTGAAGCAATTTATTTTGGAAGGTTGCATTTGCATAAAGAATACTGGGTTAAAGGCAAAACTCTTGGCAGTGTGGAGTGACAGAGGGAACTTGGGTTAATTGTCCATAGATCTCTCAAAGTTGCCACCCAAATTGATTTGGTTGTTCATAAGGAATACGGTGTGTTGTCTTTCATTATGAGGGGGGTTGAGTTTAAGAGCAGCGACGTTATTTCTTCGCTCTATAAAGCTGTGGTTCAACCATACTTGGAATATTATGTTCAGTTCTGGTTGCCTCATTATAGGAAACACGTGGAAGCCTCAGAGAGTGCACAGAGGAGACTTAACAGGGTGCTGCCTGAACTGGAGGGCATGTCTTACAATGAAAGTTTGAGCAACGAGGGCTTTCCTCCAGCGGTGGTAGTAGAGTCAGACACAATAGAGATATTTAAGAAGATTCCTGGATAGGCACACGGAAGTTAGTGCATTGAAGGTTATGGAGGTTAGTCTGATCTTAGAGTAGGATAAAAGGCTGCCAAAACATTGAGAGCTGAAGTGCCTGCACTGTGCTGTACCGTTCTATGTTCCAAGTTTCACTCAGCTTGTGGATTCTCATCAGTTGGTGAATGTGTGTGTGTGAGGTCAGGAAGCTGGGGAGGGGCGTTAGAACAAGAGGTCCAGTTTTGATGTGCATTGTTACATTCACCTGAGTGTCAGCACAATATGTGTGGTTACCACGACCAGACAAAATCCACCAAGTTGAGTTATTAAAACGATTTTTGGCTTCCCATTTGTTCCTGCTTTCTTCAGATGCATTCTGCTGGGTGACCTATGATTTAGTATCTGGGTATCCACAGGCATGTATAATTTTATTTTGATACTGTTGAATGTGAAGGCACATTTATTGGATATAGTTTCAGAGGGATCACTGTGAGACACAAAATGCTGCAATAGACTGTCAATTGTGAAGGTTTTCACCCAGTGTCTGGTCCAGGGTGCAGATGTATGGAGTCTGGGGGACATACCAGATGCCATCACCATAAGTAACTTGTGCGATGTGATTCTGACACTCCATGTCCATACATCTGCTCCCTGGGCCAGGCTCTGACTGAGATTGAATTTAAAAGGCATGGTTCCTGGTCAGTCATTGGTATCTAATTTAGACAGCATTTATACCTACACTGAGAGCAGTGATAGCCTCTTGGCTAGTTTCCTCCTGCTCAAGGTGGATTCCAAATGATTCTCTGTGAGGGAATGTTTGAATGACTGCCCTGACCCAAGTTGGAAACTCTCTTCACAGATTCAGGGCCAGGCCAGTGTCTCTCTGAGTGCTACATGCAGCTGTGAGGTCCAGTAACACTGTACACGAATTCACCCTTTTGGAATCCACATTTAATGTCGGTCATGATGCAAAGTGATGGGTTTACTGACCTGCACAATAATCAGGAGTTTGCCATGTTTGTGAATTGTGCAATAATAAGGTATGAAATACAATTATTCAACTGAACAATATCTGCATCATCTCTGAAAACAATAAAATTGATTCTATGTTGATGGAATTAAAATATAAACACCGAATGACCTTTTATTATCCAAAAGTAAAGAATGCACATTTTGTTTTGTATCGAAAAAGAACATGTTGCCTGACTATGCTGGTGATCACAATTACACATTGAATCTCAGTATTCAAATGCCTATATTGTCGCGCTATCATTTGCAAAATAGTTGACATCTGACAGATTGAATATTCAGAGTGAGCATTTGATTGAACAATCAAATAGAAATATAACATTTAAATATAATCAATCGATTTAATTTCTCACCTGAAATGTGTCAGCTTCAGTTATTTGCCAACAATTCTATTAGTTTTAAAACAATGATGGAAAAGGATAGACTAGATCTAAACGTTGAAGTTCTAAATTGGAGGAAGGTCAATTTTGACGGTATTAGGCAAAATCTTTCAAAAGCTGTTGGCGGCAAATGATCGCAGGTAAGCAGACGGCTAGAAAATGGGAAGCCTTCAGAAATTAGATAGCCGGAGTCCAGAGACAGTATATTCTTGTTAGAGTAAAAGGAAAGGCTGGTAGGTATAGAGAGTG